>NC_056744.1:284758411-285055911 GCF_019279795.1 Protopterus annectens
TGAAAGAAAACCAACTAGAAAAGGTGAAGAAAAAAGGCAAACTGGGAAGAAAGAATCTTGCAGCTGTTCTGAAAAAACAGTTCAAGCTCCAGCTTTGGTTCAAGAGATGGTTTCCAGTAATTTACAGGAAAAGATAAGTCAAGCGTGCCCAGAGCTGATTAAAATAAATGAAACATTGAAGGAGTATATCAACTCAAATAATAGTGTCTGAGATTCATGTTTGATGTGACCAAACAACTCTTCCCCTGAAGTAAACCCTCCAAAATGAAGTCCAGTATTTTCAGAGAACTGTGACTCAAATTCAGGATTCTTACTACTACCTGAGTCTTTCACTAAAGTAGTTATAGCACCAACATCTTTTGGCTGTGTGAGTGCTGGCTGGGGCTCGCCTCGCCACCATCCCTGGCTGCGTGTAACTACATGTACACAAGGGACTGCATAATTAAAGTCTTGCTTGTTAGACCATCTGTTTGAATATCTTTACATTCTGTCTCTTGCGTGTCTCTGTGCAATCCTTCCCAATCTATATTATCTCTAGCCAATGCCACCTGAAAAATGTGCCCGTATTATGGCCTTAAATGATGTGTCCTGGCCATACAAGTAATGCTCTTTTTTAACCACTGCAGGCTTCAGATTAGTCAATTCTTATACAGTATCCTTCTTTACAATGGCTTCTACACTGTGTACCAGAATGGGGTGCAGGCACTTCTGATAATCTAAAACAGCTGCACCAGTATTTGAGTCAACATTCTGAGTATTGATCTGCTGGCCAATAACAAACAGTCTAATTCTCCATTTTTCCTCTATTTACATGTAATAGAGTCAGCAAGGTATAGTTGTTTAAAAAAAGTCAAATCTGGTGAAATATTCCTGCACAAAGTTGGTCTTACAAATTACATTAAACACATGACATGGCATGGGCTCATAATTATTTTTTATTTATGTAGTGCATGTTTTCCTTCAGTCTCCAGTAATTGTACCTTTTTTGACCTAAAGAAACTGCTGCTTGTCACATTTCCAACTTTCCCTCTTCTACTTCATGTTTAATTATTCTATAAATATTAAACTATCATTATGGCTTCTTTCTATCAACACAACTATGTTTTGCTGCCAGTTATGCTCTCTCTGGGTCATTAAGGAGTTGCGGTGCAGCCTGTTTTTATCTGGAAATGTCATTTTCTGAGTAATGAGGAGTGATCAGTATCAGTGTTATTCATGATAGAAATTTCTATCTTCCCTAATACATCTTGAATAATTTACACTACCATTCTTTAAATTCCTCTCTTTTTAATGGGTAGGTGGGAAAGCACCATTGTTTCATTTTAATTTATTAACCTGCATTTTTATCTTAGTTTTTATTGATTCATAATATGAAATAGTTACTGGATATGTGTTGAAGATTTCAATTAAATACATGTGTTCATAGGTTCATAGGTAGGTACCAGGAAGGTTCCCTGGCTTACGCCACCCAAGAAAGCTATTTTCCTGTGCCACTGTCGAGCAGAGACACAGAAGTGATTCCCTGGGTGTATTTCTGATTTCCCATCCACTCATCAAGATTTTTTCTTGAAGAGTGTTAATGAAGAACTTTGCTTGACATAGATGGGTAGCCTGTTGCAAAGTATGGGAAGTCTCTGGGACAGGAATCTATCCCTTCAGCATGTCCTGTTTATTGTGGTGACAAGGTTTAAGTCCCTAGAGCATGTAGCTCAGAGGGATTGGGATTTCTTTAGGTGTAGCATGTCCAATAGTTCTGGGTTTGAAATAGCTTTATATGTTAGGCAGAGATCACCTTGGAGTAGGCAATATGCTACGGAGTAAACCTGGAGTTTTTTGAGGCAGTCAGTGTAGGGCATTTGTTTGAGGCCAGTAATCCTCTTTGTGAGGTACTTCTGTGGCCTTTCCAGCTGCTGCAGATGTCTTGTGAGGTACAGTCCAAAAGGGGCATTGTACTCTATAATGGGTCTAATGAGTGTCAAGTAGAGGGGGAACAATGACCTCTTTATTCCTGGATGAGAACCTTTTTATAATGAGGTGTGCCATGTAGAAGGACTTCCTGACTACTGTGGCGATGTGACTATCAAAGGAGAGAATACTGTCCACCTGGGTCCCAAGGTCTGTTATCAGGCATTCGGTGTTAAGTAAATTGCTGCCTATGTGGTAGTTCATGAGTACAGAGTTTTTACCAAAGGGGATGACACTGCACTTTTTGGCATTGAGCTTGAGGCCATGGCTCTGACACCAGGCATCTGTCTCAGCGAGGCCCTTCTGTAGGATGTCCACATCATTTGGGGAGTTGACTATGGCTCCTGGTTTGCAGTCATCTGTGAACTTCATTAGCCAGAGGCCTTCTGTGTTAGCCTGTACTTCAGAGAAATAGATACCAAACAGGAGAGGTCCCAGGATGGAACCCTGTGGTACTCCATTTGTCACTGCTTTGAGGTCAGATTTGGAGTCTGCAACTTTTGCAGTGCGGGTTCTGTCAGTGAGCCAGTTGGCAACCCATCTTGTGATGCAGGGATTTATACCTAGTCTAGTGAGTTTAGCTATAATTCCAGAATGGGGGATGGTGTCAAAAGCCTTGGTGAGGTCAAGATAGGCTATGTGAACCACCTTACCCTCATCTACAGCTTTGGCGACTGCCTCAAAGAAGTCGATCAGGTTCAGAAGGCATGATCTGCCTTTCACAAACCCAAACTGGGTGGGATTCATAATTTGGAGGTTACCAATGTCTTTGTTTATGAGTTCCGTGATGATACGTTCCATGGCCTTGCAGACCAGGCTCATCAAGCTAATAGGTCGATAGTTCCCGGGATCAGTGGTGGCTTCCCTTTGTGGAGTGGGATAACTGTTGCTGTGCACCATTCAGTGGGCAAAAAGCCTGATGCGAGGTTATTATTGAACATGGTATTTAAGTGGGGAGCCAGTTCGTTCTGAAGTTCATGTAAAACGCAGCCTGGGATGTTGTCCAGTCCTATGGATGCTGTGTTTTTGGCTTTAGAGAGTGCAGCTTTTACCTGCATAGTTGTGATTACAGGGACTCTGCATTCTTCCTGTATAGATATGGGCCCTTTAGGGGGTGAGGGGGGGGGGTAAAGTTAGCACTGAACCTATCTGCCAAGATGTTGGCAATATCAGTTGGTTCTGAACTTTTCGTGCCTTTGTGCTGTAACTCAGAGCAGATCTCGGTGTTGCCATCGAGATTCATGACATAGCTATAGAATGCTTTGTGGTTCTCCTTGGAATTTGTGGTGATTTTGTTTTCATAGCTGGCTTTGGAGGATCTTATAAGGGATCTCAGCTTCTTACTGAGGCTGACCAGGGAGCTCCACCACTCATGGAATTTTACTCTTTTTTGCAACTGTTTCTTCCTTCTGTTGTACAGTTTGTTTATGGCAGGGGACCACCAGATTGGCTTCGTTTTTTTGGAGGATAGCATCTTGGTTCTCTTTGGGATAGCACGATCCATGCACTCATGTAAGTGCTTATAGAGTGCATTTGTGTAGGATTCAGCAGTTGTAACTGTATTGTCCATCTGCATGGGTGTCATGAAGTTCACCACTTCTGTCTTAAGAAGCATGAAGGTGGCTTTGGATAAATTTTTTACTGCGGTTTCCTTAATGGGGGGTGGGGGCAGGATGTGGATATCAAGGGTGATTAGCTTATGGTTGGATCGGACCAACGAAGAGTTGACTTCAGGTGTGGAATACTGGTCACTCATGTTGGTAATGACTAGGTCTAGGATATTATTGCCCCTGGTGGGGGTGTGGATAAGTTGATCCAGGGCATTGGAGTTTATGAATTCCAGAAATCGTTGAGCTAAGGAGTTGGTACATGAGTAGATTTCCCAGTTAATGGTGGGGTAGTAGAAGTCGCCCATTATTACGGTGTTTGGTTGAACCCTAATATTTTCCAGTACATCAAAAAAAGAGGAGTGGGAATCCTGGGGCATGGTGGGGGATCTGTAGCAAGCTACAGTTTGGATTGCAGTTTTGCCCAGAGTTAGTTGCACTTGGATAACCTCGGATGCATTATGCTGAGCAACTAGCCTGGAGTTGTTTATATCCTTAATGAATATGGACAAACCTCCACCTTTGGTGTTTTGGTCCAGGTTACATGGCCGAAAAGTGTGGTATGAGTTATAGCCTGGTAGTGCAGCGGTGCTCTCTGAAGCCTTGAAACAGGTCTCAGTCACTGCACAGATATCGATGTTCTCCATTTTAAGGAGTGCCTAGAGTGAGTGCATTTTGAGATTTAGACTTCTAGCATTGAGTAGCATTACCCTCAGTTTTTGCTTGCCTGTTCCTGTTATGGTGGTGAATTTGTTACTTGAATCTTGCCTAAAAAAGGCACTATAGGGGCAGCAAGAGCCTTAGCCAGTATCCGGAATCCCAGGGGCGACAGGTGCAGGCCATCGGTGGCAAAGCATCGTGGTCTGTCGACCATGTCATCCCAAGCAGACAGATACTGGATCCCCTTAGAATGACACCAGAAGCTTAGCCAATTGTTGAAGTCAATCATTTTGTCCTTGTACTGCAGTATCATTCTGGATTATGGCAGAATGCTACTCAGGGCTAGGGTCATACCTGCCTGGACTACAAGATCGGAGAGCTCTTCCATGTCTCTTTTCATGTAGTCCAGGGAGGTACGTCTCAGGTCATGACAAGACATGACAAGAGTCATATTTGTACTTGTTGTGGAGTGACCTGAGTGCATGGGTTATGTGGCGGATCCTGGCACCCAACAGACAGCTGACAGTAACCTTCTCCTTGTTTAGCCTGGTGAGTGGGACATCAGTGTGCCCGACTATAGAGTCACCTATGACGAGTGTGTTAGATACGTTGATTTGCCTTATTGGCTATGGTTGAGTGGCACACTAAGTCTGTGGGCTACATGTCATTTGAGTTGTGTTGGGGAATGGAGGTTGCTTGCGTTTCTGCTTTGGAGGTCTCTGTTGCTTAGACAGATTATTATTGAGAGCCTTCGCGAATGTTTTTGTGTTACTATGTGTGGATTTTGGTGGTGTTGATTTAGTGAGACTATGTGATGAGTGTGGTGTGGTGCAAATGTTTACCTTCTCCTCATGACTGTCAAGTTCAGTCTTGGTTGGAGAGAGCTTTACCTCCAGTTTGGCTAGATAAGTGCATCTCTCACAGGTTGTAGTGTTGGGTGGTAGGAGGAGTGGGTTGTCTGTGTACATGAGGCAATTTCAACATTGCCTCAAGATGTCCAGATTCATCAGATAGACATGAGAGAACAATGGGAGCTGTCCCTTGAACATGCCTGAATAAAAAACTATTTTCCTGTAGATAAGTGAGGAAAGTGCTCTAGATAAGTGAGGAAAGTGAGTACAAGAGCTTTTCTCTAAGCAAGTGAGAAAAGGAACTTCAAAAACTGTCTTCCTCTAGGTAATGAGGAAGATTGAGTGCTATAGTAATTAGTAGCTTATTTAGTGCTGACAAGTTCTGAACAAGTGCTGAGCATGAATAAGCAAATTTAAGTGCTAAAACTAAGAATCTGTACCTGCACTAGACAAGTTACAGGACAGAAACAAGTGCAAATGCAGGCTTTCAAATCAGAAAGTTGAGAGAGATGGAAGACATTGTCCAAACAGCCAATAACTACAATTTCTGGGCCCGAACCACTCCTTATGTGGTAGACAGGTTACCTAGTGCTTACCACTCTCACTGATAAGTTAGAAGGCTTCCCTCCAACACAGAAAGGCTATTTAGTCTAGCCCGGTTATTGTACCTTGGAGAATAATATATAAATCCTCACCAAGTTCCTATTACTGAATTCATGTCTTGCATGCCAAATATCTTTGCACATTTCTTCAGAAATCTACCCACTTTTGTTATATTTACCTTTCCAGGTCCCCTGGATATATCCTCACTGTTGCAGATCAAATTCCAGTCCCCACTTATAAGTAATATTCCCCTTCTGATAACTGATTATTTCTCACAAACTTTTCTTAAGCTCCACAATAGCAGTTTTTGTTAGAATATAAATATATGTTAGTGTCATCCTCCTCCCCTTCAAGTAGCCCCATACTACCACAGATCTACCATTATTATTTTTGTTTCCATTTCTATCACTGTTGGAGCTATTCTAGCAGTTAGTATAATTGTTCCTGATATTCTGTTGAATATCCATCCTGAAAGCCTTTCTTTATCACATTTGCATACTCATTTCTTTCCAAATGTGTCTCCTGTAGCATTGCTGTCTGCAGTCTGCATTTCTTAATATAATTCAATACTCTTACCATTTTGCCTATACCAGTAAGGCCATTTACATTCCAAAATAATATGAATAGTGTATCCATTATGATAAAAAGTTATTGTTCCTACCTATTGTACATGACAGCTTTTTAAAGTATTTTTCTAACTTTTGTGTTTCATGCACACACTGATGTTTGGCAGGTTGTCCTTTTATATAATTGTTTCTTATATTCACCATTTGAGCCTATAGCACATTTTTCAAAGCTTTTTGTTTTAATGAATAGTCTCAAACAAAATAAATGAAATGCATTTTCAGAACACCATAATAACCTATTAACTTAGAACAAATACACAAGCCTATGTACATCTTCAAAAAATTAAGTTTAGCCGTCCTGATAGGAACAATTGTCCCAAATCAAGAGCTGCACCCACAGGCATTACCTAACCTATAATTAAGGTTACCCATGCCAAAGCGCATGTTAGAGCCTATGCTCCCACTTACACTGATTGGTTTTGTTTTTTTTTCTTATCTCTATTCCCCTCCCAGATATGAAAAATAGCTTGTATGCTTTCAGAAAACATTAACTTTAAGCCTTAAGCAAAAATGCACTCACTGCTTTTGAATAAAACTATAAATTATACACAGTTCTATTGCATGCATTGATGTATTAAGGCTCATAGAGAAGCTGCTATCTCCTATTAACTTCCAATAATCTCAAACTTTATTTTTACTGAACTGCTTGTCCTTGTACCCTTAAATGTTGCATTTCCCTAAGTAAACAATGCTCTGAACCCTCAAGATTAATTGATTGCACCTACAGAAAGCTTGGTTCCATGGAAACATAAGAACAGAATGTACAATGGCCTAAAGCTGCAGATTTTTTAAAATGCTAAACATTTGCTAAAGAAAATAAAACAAGCTATTATCATTGCACACATAGGAAACATAGCACCTGTCTTGACAATCATCATTTTGTCTTATTTTTCAATCCTACATCCTTACAGAAAAAAAACTTTTTTTAGATTAAGTCAAGGGTATTTATCCAGAAGCTCACCTATGCAAAAATAAGAGAAAACATCTCAACTCTACATATAATATAATCAGTGCACTTTTACATCCCTCACCTCAACAACTGAGATAATTTGCTTTTTTGTCCAGTCTTTCTTCTCTTTTTACATTGTAATGCCTATATTTCTTAAAACTACAAAATACTTTTTTACTTTAATATCTTTATCACATATAAAAGACTCACCCCCACATTTAAAATATCCCTAACCACATAGGATCGTAGGAGGTTACTAGGCTAATGGCCATGGGGCCCTTACAAGCCTAGCCAAGAGTTTATCCCCAAAAAGAAACCTTAGTCAGCACCTGTTACCCCTGTCCATGAGGGACACAGGTGGACCCCTGGGATGAATTTGTGGTTTCTCATCCACTCATCAAGGTTGTGCTTGAAGAGGATCAGCAATGTGCTCTGTTTGACGTGTATGGGAAGTCTATTCCAGAGACAGGGCAGCATCTGGGAGACAAACCTGTCTCTCCAGCAGGTTTTGTTAATGTCACATATTAGGTTCAGGCCTTTTGAGTGGGTAGTGCATGAGAATTTAGATTTATGGATATGGAGCATCTCTAATAGGGCAGGGTCCAAGATTGCCTTATAGACCAATTACAGATCACCCCTGAGCAATCTGTATAATACTGAGTAGAATGATTGTCATTTGAGCCTGTCTGCATAGGACAGGTGTTGGAGGCCATGGATTCTCTTTCTGAGGTATTTCAGTGGCCTTTCCAGTTGGTGCAGATGTTTGGAGAGGTACATCCCAAATGAGGCGTTATACTCAATTATTGGTCTAATGAGGGAGGAGTATAGAGAGGTAATAACCTCATTTTTTCTGGATGCAATCCCTTTACTTATGAGATGAACCAAGTAAAAGGCTTTTCTGATCTGTGCCGCTACATTATGGTCGAACGTGAGGTTATCAACCTGAGTGCCCAGGTCTCTCACCACAGGTTATGTGCTTAGGGGGTTGCCATTGATATGGTAATCAGTAGGGGGTCGTGTTTTTGCCGAATGGTATGATGACACATTTTTTTAATTTAGCTTAAGGCCATGACTTTGGCACCAGGCATTAGTTGCTGTGAAACCCTTTTGCAGTATGTTAACATTTTGGGGTGTATTTTTTCCACTCTGTACACCATTTGTTGTTCTTGGCATTTTTTTTAATTTAGCTTAAGGCCATGACTTTGGCACCAGACATTAGTTGCTGTGAAACCCATATGCTGTATGTTAGCATTGCTTGGGGAGTCAATGACAGCACCCAATTTACAGTCTGTACACATACTACACAAATCTGCTTTACTATATAACCTGCAGAGTATACCATGAAATGTATAATACAAATGCAATTAAGAACAAAATTATTTTACTTTCAGTTACTTTTCTTTATTTTAGTGTCCTTTTAAACATTAATGACATAAAGCATGGTATATGCTTCACAGTTCATCAAAAGTTTAACAAAGTCAACAACAGTCCAGTCTTTCTCGGCCACTTTTTCTTGAAAAGTCTTATTTCACAAATGCGATTGATGCTTTATAATCTGATGTTTATTCACTAATTTCAGTATTGCTGGTCTTTTTCCTAAGATTTCACAAAATTTCTTCAGTAATTATAGCTAGTGAGTGGGATAAAATGAAAATGGAGTTTACAAATTGGGTAAAAATAAAAGAAAAATAAATATGGTTAAGAAGTAACAGAATTTATTTAGTGGGATTGAGAAATGTTAAAAGTATTTCAGAAAAGTGGAATCTCACAGAACAAGAAGAAGCACAACTGCAGAGATCTAAAGAGAAAATAAGGTAATATCTGGATAATATGCATGAGTTTAGAAATATTTCTGTAAAGCAACTGTTTTTGATAATAGCTCCAGAGCACAAAAAACTTTTAGTACAGTGACTTAGGCTACAGAAAGTAGAAAGGATTGTCACAAAATGTAGGGAGCCTATAGCAAGAAAAATAACCAGAGGTCCCATAGAAGTGTTAGAGATATTTCAGAAATTTTATGAAAATTTGTATAAAGCAGAGGCATATGGAAATCAAGAAAGAGCACAATGGAAATATTTATGGAAGACTTATGTATGCCAAAGTTAGAGGTACATGAGGCTCAACAATTAACAGTTAATATAGGAGGAGATGAGATAAAAATGAAGATGTATAACCAATCTGCAGGAAATTCTCCAGGAAGAGAATGTATTGCTGTGGAAGTTTGGAATTTGGAAGTTGGGAAGGAAGAAAGTGATGAAGATCTGGAAGGTGTTGTTTAACATATTTTAAAAGGATGGGAAGCACGAAGATCTTGGAAGAAAGCTGTTGTGTCTGTAATACCCAAAGGCGGTGAAGGCTCTTCAGGCCCATTTCCATTTTAAACCATGATTACAAAGTGTTTATGTCTGTACTAGCTAAAAGAATGGCAAAATTCTTACCAACATTAATAGATATGGATCAGTTTAGTTTTGTGGAGGGGAGGCAAAGATTTGACACTGATAGATGAATGATGATCCAGACTGAAGTAAATGTAAGAAAATATTGCTATTCTTAGTGGGTCATGATGCAGCAAAAGCATTTAACAAAGTAAGCAGGGTTTTCTGAGTAGGACAATGGAAGCAATTCCTTTCCCAGGTACAATAATAAGGTTAATTAGGGGGATATATGGGGGAACCGAGGTAAGAATTAAAGTGGGATGCTTCCTCTATGATAGGTTGCATCTGAACAGAAGAACCAGACAGGGCTGTCTTCATTCCCTTTAGTTATTTGCTTTATGTTTAGAGCCATTAGCAAAAATATAAATAATATAATTGGTATGGTAATCAAGAAAATTTGGCTTTATTTGCAGACAATATTTTGTATCTGAAAAAGACATTTCAATGTTATGGAACATTTTGGGACAGTTTAAAATCTTTTCAGAATATAAAATTAACAAAGATAAAACAAAGGCTATAGCCATAAATTATGTACCCACGCATGAATTGGTTCAGCAATACCCATATTTATGGGGGCACAATAAGATGGAGCATTTAGGAATATGAATTAAAAAGGCTTCTGTTATGGCAGCTAAGAATATGTGGGAAGAGACTAAAGCAATACATAATACAAAACCTGAGAAACTGGAAGCTCTTGTTTATGGATGTGGATAGTGAGATACAAGAAGCGAAAATGTTTTTTGTCCCTTTAGTTTTACATACAGGTCAGGTATATTTTTCTTAACCAGAGAAGGTGTGAACAAGAAATAAATAGTTGAAGGAATTTATCTGGGAGGTAAAAAGGGCAGGAGTTAAGTGGGATATGCTAATCCTTCCAATAGAATGAGTTGGTTTATAATTACCTGATTTGAAGGCACACTTTAGAGCTACACAGTTAAGGCTCATATACATAATACAAGCAGAAAGGTATAATTCAAAGTGGAAAGGTATAAAGGTATAATGTTGAGGCAGGGAGGAAATTCAAGAAATAAGTAGTGAGTGGAATTTTGAATGCATATCCTTAAGGAAAATAACAACAGCCATACAGAATGTCATATCCGTAAAGCAGCAGAAAGTATTCAAATAACTAAGCTAACACAAGAATAGAGAAAGGAGATTTTGATGATAGAGATGACTGCAAGTTGGAGTACAAAGAGTAAGCAAACAACAAGAGAGAAAAATGCAATAGAATGGGATGAGGCCAAGAAGACATATAAACTGCAGGCTACGGACTGCCTTCCCTACTATTGATTGATGTAAGTGTATATGAAAGGAGAAAGGGGGAAGGTAATCCTTAGTGAAACATTGATTCTGGTAAAGTCTTTAGCTGAATCTAGAATAGAAGCTGTTGTTAAAATGGGATAATAAATTGAAATTGTGGGAAGACTATGTAGACAATAATGTTCAGGAAGTGGTGAATGAGTGAGGTTCAAGAGAAGGCAGGAAGTGAGAGACTTATAAAAATGTTGGACTGATGATAGTTATAAAGAAGAACATATGAGATGTAAAATATATGCAAATGGAAAGAAGCTAATTTGGTTTGTTTTCTTTTATATTAATGTATATTTGTGTATGTCTTAAGTGATAATTTAATGTTTGTTTGTGTCTTTCGGCTTTTCCCGGTTAGGGTTCGCCACAGCGGAACTCCGGTCCGCTAATGATTGGCAGTAGAGTTTTACGTGCTGGCTTGCCGGGCCTAACACACAACCTTCATAATTTAATAAAGATGTTAAAAATATAAATACATACTTTCTAGCAGAACACTCAGATGAAGCGCCATTAACTAAAAATATCATGGTATAACATTATTTTTAGAAAGCTTTCATATCTGACATTTTATAATACATTGTTAATAATTTTAATACAATGTAATGGTTTTGTATCACATAAACGTTGACTTGCTTAGCCTTGCTCCTTGTATCTTTTTTTTTTTTAAATAGAAACAAAATATATCCCAGAACCAAAGCAAGTTGCATTCATTTCTAACTATACCAACTGACTGTCCTTAGTAGCTTAAATGTACTTAGTTTAGCTCAGTGCGCATTGTATTTTTAGAAAAAAAATTACCAAGTTTTCACTTCAAATTGTGCACTAAAAGTTTGTACATTGGTACAGAAATTACCTTTGTGTAGTAATATGTATTCAGAAGTACTCCAGATATCTACATGTGCAATATTCAGCTTACACCAGCTGAGAAAGTGCCCATGCAAATGTGCATGCCCACCCAGACACACACACACACACACACACACACACACACACACACACACACACACACACACACACACACAAACACACACTGATCAAAGCAAATAAATACAAATTAACTATTTTGGTATAAATAAATGACTGCAGTTTATTACTTGTAGCCAATTTTTAATCACACTCAGCACAGCTGTTAATTACTTTCATAATCGTAAAGTACAAGCCAGGTCGTCTCATCTGTCTTACTAGTCTAGACTATTAAACAATAGCACTGCCTTGCATGTGACCTGATTGTAATGATAACCAGTGAATTACAAGTGCCCATTTATTATGTGGCTAATGGTAAAAAGATCAGGTCTGGTCAAATGGTTACTCAGAATAGTCACTTTAATTACACAGAAAAAAAACACACCTGTGTGCAGCAGCAATCATATAACCCAAATGCATAAGAAAAACTGCAGTACAGTGCTGGCTACAGAAAAGAAATGCATTGTTAGACAGCAGGCATAGCCCTAGAAACGTTGACAAGCCATAAGGGTCTGAATGGAGACATAATCAAATCAGCAAGAAAAGGTGAATAGCATTGCAGGAACTGGATCATCCTCAAGACTTTGTAAATACCTTCATGTGGTAGGCCTGTTTTTCATAAAATCTCACCAAGATAACACTGGTATATAGACTTATTTTTAATATAGCATATATCATGGAGAGAGGTAAGTTAAAAATAAAAAAGACAGCTGGGTTCACAGGTCCCAGGATAAAAATTGTCCAATCCTGGTGTACACATTGGTGCCAGAACTGGAAAAAAAGGCAATGCAGAATATCAAGACACAGAAACTTTCCTACAGTGGGGTTAGGTCAAGTTCAGGGGACAATGGCCCCCTGTTAAACAAGGAAACATTAGTCCACAAAAATCACAAAAAATGACAGGCCAAGAAAGAGCAAAACAAATCACAAAAACTGACAGGCCTGAAACGAGCCATAAGGAAATCAAAGTGGACTATCAAGGTTAAGAAAAATATTATGGATTGTTACATTTATGCAAGAAGCCCAGAATATTCAGACTGAAAATATTCAGAAAGACTAACAAAGAAATTAGAAGAAAAAATATTTGCACAAGAAGAACTGTCAAAAGCTTCAAATTAATGTTTGCATTCATTACTATACCAGATCCCTGAAAAACATTACATAGATGAAAAAACTTTGCACCACTTGGAAAGAGAATTGACTGAAGTGGTAGTGCAGAAATACAAAAAACAAAACCCAGAAATGTTTGAAAGGTATAAAAAAGAAACATTGATATGGGAAAGTAAAAGAGATCCAATATGATGCAATAGAAAGCCAAACTAATCAATTAAAAAACAGCTCCAAAGATATTTGAAAAGAAATACAAGCAAAGGCATCTGGATATGGAACATTTTACAATACAAAAAAAGAAGAAGAAAACAAAGAGGAATGTAGAACAGAGGATTAGCAGGGTAGAAATTAAACAAATAGAAACTGAAACTATGGGATAATTGTGAAGTAAAGGATTTAGTGTAGAAAATCCATCACAAGTAATGTCACAGTCTGATGGAACAATGAATCCCCAGAATAAGGAGCAGCAAGTGTATCAACAGGTTTCTGAAAAAGAAGTTTTGACATGAGAAAGGAAAAGAGATTTCATATGGTGCATTACTTATGTAAAGGGGAAAGTCAAATTAACCAATATAAAAAGCAGCACCAAAGACATTTGAAGAGAAATACAGGAAAAGGCACACAGATATGAAACATTTCACAGTACAAAAATAAGAATACAAAGTGGGAACAGAGAACAGAGGATTAGTCAGTTAGATATTAAAGAAATAGAAATTAAAGTTGTGGATTATCTGTGAAGTGAAGGGTTTAGTGCTGAAAATCCAACACGGGTAATGTCACAGTTAGATGCAACAGTGAGTCCACAGATTAAGGAGAAACAGGTGGAGAGGGAGACATCAGAAGAAGTTTGGGCATGGGAAAGAAAAAAAGATTTGCTATAGTGCAATATCTATATAAAGAACAAAGCCAAGCTAATCAATATAAAAGCAGCACCAAAGATATTTGAAGACAAATAAAGGCAAAGATATCCAGACATGGAAAAATTCACAATACAAAAAATAAGAAAATAAAGGGAAAAGTAGAAAACAGCATCAAACGGTAAGAAAGAAGTTAAACAAATACAAAATGAATTATGGATTAATTGAGAAGGGAAGGATATAGTGTAGAAAATATAAACCAGGTAATGCTCCAGTATTATGAAACAATGAGCCCCCAGATTAAGGAGAAAAAGGTGGAGTGGCAGACATCTGAAGACTTGCCACATTATAATGCTCCAGAGCCTTCTGCAGGAGACCAGTACAAAAGTTCATTTGAAGTTGTATAGCAAGGGAGGAGCAGGAAACAATGGCAAATCTGACTCAGGCAATGTTGTGAAGTGATGGGCTAATGTGTTCTCATATGAAGGAGCAGTAGATAAAGCAGGGTGCATCTAAAGAGGGATCTGCCACACGAAGATGTGCTGGTACTTTCTTTTGAATACTCACAGGAAATGGAGAGCAAAGAAGATTCTTTCAGGGAATAGCTGCTTGGTTTAATAGAGATGGATAGACATATTAAGATGAGTGAACAGATTAGTTTACAGAAAGTAAATAAGACCCAAAATGTTAGAAGTTTGGTAAAACAGACGCACACAGTGTTTAGGAATATTAGGAAAAATCCATGTGATAGAATACAAATAAACAGGATATACTGATGTGCGGCTAAATTAAAAACAGATTAAGTCTTACCACAAAAACATAGAGCAATAATGGAAGGGAACAAATAAAATGCCACCATAGAAGCATTGAACAGACAAAAAATATATAAAGCAATTAAGAGACTATTAGATGAATATAGAAAAGGGAACATATTATGAAATACTTAGAAAGACAGATATGATAAAAGCATTGCACTGTATCAAAACAGACTAGATTAGCACAGGCAGACAAACTTCCAAGATATACAGATAAATATAAAGAAAAAGTACAAAATAACCAGTTCATTGATGATCCAAAAATATTTTATATAGAGAACTTGGTAACAAACCAAAAAAAAAAAAAACAAAAAGGAACACATTTTGGAAAAATATTTATGAAGACCCTGTGGAACATAATACAAATGCTGAATGGAGAGAAACATTAAAAGAAACATTAAGTAATTCTGATGAATAGGGTATAAAATGAGATGAAGTAACTGCTGAGAAACTGAGACAAAATAAATAAATACTCCTAAACAGAAAACCAAGAGCCTAGATGCAGTACCTAACTTTTGGCTAAAAGTATTAGCAGCTTTGCTCAAAGATTTAGCCCCGAAGAAGACATACTTATATAACCATACTGAATGCACACCAACTTGGTTAACAACAGGAAATATCATACTCCTCCTTAAGAGTGAACCTCCAAGCCATCCTGAAAACTATAGACTGATAACTTGCCGTCTGACAATATACAAACTGTGTAGTGGAACTGCTGCTGACAGAGATTATAGTCATTTAAAAAGTATGACAATATAACAACAGTGTAACAAAAGAAAGTCATATGGAACAAAGGATCATTTGTTGCTAAATAAAACCATAATAAAGAATTATAAAAAGGACGGATCGATGTATGGCATGGAAAGATTAAAAAAAGCATGTGTGGATAAAGGAAAGCTTACAGATATATAATATATGCCTTACATTGATCAATTACATTACAGCAACCATGAAACAGTGGCAATCTACTTTGTAGCTAAGCCATGAAAAAAGGAAAATTATTATCCCAGGGCTAAAAATTCAAAGGGAAATATTCCAGAATGATGCTTTGTCACCATTGTTTTTTTTTTGTATTTTCCTTAAACCATTAAGATGTTAATTTAACAGATTAGGCCATGGCTACAATTTGGCTCCCAGAAAACAACATTGTTTACAGACTTCTCATCTACTTTTTTTAGATGACTTAAAACTGTTTAGTTCATCAGATAAGGAAATGATAGCACAACATGAAGTGGTGAAACATTTCTCAGATGATATAATAATGTGATTTGGTCTTGATAAATGTGCAAAGCATCATTTAAGGCAGGAAAGCTGCAACACAAAGAAAATAGTCTGATATTGTGATAATCAATGTGATATAAAGGAACTTGAGCAATGGGGAGTATGTACGTATTTGGAACTGATAAAAGATCGGCCAAAAACATGAACAAATGTGAATAAAACTAAGTAAGGAATGCCTTAGAAGACTAAAACTAATACTAAAACCTACCTTGACATCTAGGAATAAAATTCAAGCTATAAACCAATTAGATCTTCCCATTTTAACTTAGAGTTTTGGGTTGATTGACTAGCTCCAAAAGGTTCTGGATCAGTTGGACAAGAAAACAAGAAAAATGCTTCATTCTTATCAAATGATATACAAAAATTAGTGTATAATAAGACTGCATATTCCTCATTCTAAAGGAACAATATGGCCTCCTTGAAATTGATCACATGGATAGATTGGCAGTCATGGGACTGCATACACATTTGATGACCTCACCAGATTCAAACATACTGAAAGTTCTAAAACATGAGAAGAAGTCTAAGATGATGTCCCTGCTTAGTTTAGCAGAAGCATATTGGTTTCAAGAGGAAATAGAAATTAAACCAGAAGAAGAAAAAAAATCAGCCAGAAAATGAAAATGCCAAAAAAAAAAAAAGAAAGAAAGAAAGAAAATATAAAGAGAAGGCTCAGGTGAGATGGAAAGAAATGGGGTAAAAGTCATACTTACTGGAGCAAGTATAGAGATTTCTTGAAACAACCTCATATTGATTGGGATTTTCTGCAGGAATGGTTAAGGAGTAGAAAGTTAAAACCAAAAAAGGAAAGGTTAATCATGGCAGCCTAAGATATTGGAATACATACACATTAGTTTACAATGTCCATTGAAAATGTGGGAGAAACAGACAAATGCAGGTTCTGTAAAAAAAAGCAACTGGAAGCAGTCACACAGCTTGTTGCTGGGTGTGATACACTCATGGCAGAGGGCCTGAATACTAAAAGGCACAGTGACATGGAACGACTGTTGCATTGTGGATTGTGCAAGCACCACGATATTGCAGTAGTTGAGAAGCACTGGAAACAGGAACCACAAAGCACAGCAGAAAATAGTGAAGTTCATATCACATGAGATAATCCATTATCAACAGTTCGAAAAACAGATACAGGAGTCCAGTAAAAAGACAAAAATAACAGTGATTATTGAAACTGCTATACCCATTGATTACAGAGACAAAGCCATAAAATATCAGGATTTGCAGGCAGAAATGAAAGCTATGTGGAAGAGGGATACCCAGACAGTTCCAATAGTATTAGGAGCAACAGATTTAATACAAAAAAATAATTTACACTCATATTTATATGCTGTGCTTACTACCAATATATGTAACTCCATATGAATTATAGAAGGAGTTAATGATGGACACATTGCAGATGCTGTGAAGAGCACTTTGGACAACGTCAAAGAAAGAAACAATACTAATTTCATGAACTTTAATCAAACCCTCACATTGGAATGGAGTCCATTCCTGTTATGGTATTAGAAACACAAAAGACTTGGAGAAATGAAACCATTACTGTAGTGCAGCAATAAAAAAACTGCAGTATTTAAATAATAGTTTTTTTTTCATACAAACTTATTTTCATGCATTGCTTGTTTAATACACATTATATATCATTTAGCAATTAATATCTGGTATTTGAATTACCTGTAAAATCATCCACTGTAGATTTCATCTTAATCAGTCGGCTACGCTTTCAAGATTAGATTATTAATGTGCAGCTTTTACACAGTATAATTACCCACTATCAGCTGTTGAGGAAAGTGTCCTAGATTAACCTTACGCTATAGTGAAGATGAGGAGAGAGATGTCTTTCAGCAAGGTTTTTTTTGCACTTAAGCTGCAACACCATGGCAGTTGACGTTAACTTGTAAATCCATGAGCCTATCATGCTCTCTTTCCTCTCTGTAAGTCACTTTTGTAACTTAGTATATTTGCAATGCTTTCTGACTTCTCATAAGAAATCTGGCCCCTTTTACTGAACTACCATATTCTTCATTTTTCTGCACCCTCCAGCCTCACCTCTTGCCCTGCATGTCATACCTAATCTGCTCTTTATTATTTCTCATTTCTTGGGTAATCATAGGGATAATGAAAGAGCTGCAACTGTCACTGCTGAAAGTATGATTGTACTAGACCTAAACCACAACATTAAAGATTAAAAATGCATGACCAATGAAATGTGAAACTCTTAAGTAGCTGTCAAGTACAAATGAAATCATACTGTGAATTTAAACGGTTATTTTACACAAGAGATATGGGTAGTAGGAAATATATATTCCTGTCATTATACAGTGTTAAAAAGTGCAGCCTATGTGTGGTATTACCTTCACTGTTTCATAAAACTAGGCATGCACAACATGTCATTTTCTTGACCATATATTTTTAACCACTACAGTGCAACACACTATTCAGCACTGATAAATATTTGTTCATTCAATCCCACTAATATAATCCATTCAATAGTAGAGTGTGTTTAAGAAGAACCTTCATTATGCAATGGACGCCATATTAATTTACTGTAACACATGCAATTTGACACAGCATGAAGTGGACTATATAATTAGAAATGTGTCATCCCAAAGTAATGCTGATATTTCATGATACAAGGCAAGCTTACATGATTGTTATAAGTATATGCTTGCTTTTATATGAGTGCTTTATATGCAGCTGGTAGCATATCTATTTATCACAGCTGGAGAAAAAACAAGAAGAAAAGGTAACTACTGCAGAGAAAGTACAATCAGATGCCACAAAAGCACTATGAAAAAGGCCCACATTTGTAAGAATGTCTAAAGAGGTTAAGAAAAACACATGTATACAACCAAGGAGAGTACAGCAAGCAAAGAAGTCTGACAGCAGCATAAGAGATTTGCAGACCTATGATTTTGTGACTGATTTCTGGACCAGGAATTTATACAAAGTCAGTTGAAGGCTGTTAATATTCAGAGAAATACTGCTCCATTCCTTAGTCTCACATTTTCTAGTGATGAAAGGAAAATAAGGGAGATAATATCTAAACATTGGACCATTTTAGGCACTAATAAAGAGATATCCTCCATTGTGGGCGACAGAACCAGATTTGGATACAAAAATAAGAAAGTTATATGGCAGAGGTTATGTTTTCCAAAACTTACCAGTGGATTGTTAGTTACTAATATAGAACAACACACTACTAAATGTGACAAATGTTCATACTGTCATTTTATAGATGAATCGAATATATTTATACACTGTACTAGTAATAAATCACTTACACACCTTCCTAAAGCAGAATGCAGTACTAGGGACTTGGTATATTTAGCACACTGCACAGCATGCCAGAGCTTCTATGTTGGTAAAACGTATAGAAGCTTGAGGGACCGAATACGCGATCATATATACTGTGCACGAAGAGGAATGACATACAGCGTGATAGCCAAGCATGTGAGATTCCAGGTAACGCACACGTATTTAAATTTCTAGTATTGGAAGTTGTAGGAATGGATGCTAGAATGGGTGATTTAACAACTAGAACCTACCAAGCAGAGATGAGATGGATTTTTAGACTAGGAGCACATTGTCTACCTGAACTAAATGAACATGTTTTGGTGCAACCTGCACTAAGAACCAGGCCACTTAAGAAGTAACATTCTAGATTATATTTATGCATTTCACTCTCTGCACCTTATTGTCAGTTTTATAGGGTCTATACATTGGAGGCATGCAGATTCCCCCTGTATACTTAACTTGATATTTTGTGGTAGTCGTATATTAGTTATGTTATTTATACTCACTTATATGCTTAAGAGGTGTTTTTAGGTTAGTTTGTATTTAGTGTATACTATGGTATACTTTCTTGGTTTTTAACAACTGATGATTTTTTTTCTTTTAAGATAAATATTTTAGCTGAAATTTATACATAGTTGTATCATTATGTGTTAGTTTACATTTTATTTGTTATACATTTGATAATACGTTTAGGAGATGTACATACATTGCACATGAGCATTGGTAATTGTATGCTATTAATTACACCATAGCAACTTGATGATGCATCTTATGTGATTGGATACATTGTATAATGAGTTGTTATTTAAACATCATGTGTTTTTGTGTTATTTGTTAGATCTGAAGAAGCTATATGCAAAAAGCACTTATCTTTGTTTTCCTGTACTATTTTATTCATTAAATTAATTTATTTATTCATCCTTGCTGTGTACTGCTTGTGTGCTTTACATATTTAATCCACTGATAGAATGGTTAATAAATATAGATTGATAGATACATTATTTATTTAATAAGCAAATTAAATTCTTACATTATATTCAGGAATCAGTAGAGACTCTGATTATGGTAATAGGTACTGTAGGTTTATTATTTGTAAAATTAAGATGGATAGACTAGTTAGTTTGTCTTCACAGGCAAGGAAAAATAGGTATCTGTGGATGTTTTGGGGGCTAGTTTAAAAACTGTTTACTTATTTGAAAATTGTAATAGTATGTATATGGTTTTATACTTATCTGTGGTGCAAAATGCCTTTAGAAATGAGAACTTAAATTTTCATATTTTGACCAGCAGGCATTATAGTAGTATAATAAAATGCATTAGTGTAAAATATTGACTCAAATGATAACATGCTAAATGAAAATGAATGTCCTAAAAGTCTTTTCCTTAAACATTAATAGAATGAACACTTGCAAAAACAGAAAATCTTTGCACAAATATTTAAATGTAAATAAGGCTAATATTGTTCTTCAAGTAAGTAATTTGATAGAACATGATCTAAATAAGACAAGCCCCCGGATTCACAAAACCTCCGTGTAAGACTAAATAAGTCTTACTCGGAATCTGCAGTTGAATGGTATGATGTCAGCGTGCCATGCATATTCATGAGGGCACGCTGACTCCACTTCAAGTCTAACACGGACCGTGCAGGAAGGCAGGGGGCGTGTCTGACTGCCAAGCAGTCCTAAGGTCCACGCCCCTGCAAGTGTCTGAATTGTGAAATGTCAACACACATGAGCGAGTCCGCTCAAATGTCAGCATACCCAACACTACACTCCCTCACATTGTAAACCCCCAGTAGAGATATAAAATGTAAAATGTTTTTTTTTTTTTATAATTCCCGATATAGCTGCCCGTATTTGCGCGTGTTTGCTCGGGTGTGCCCATAGCTTAGCTGCAGTTAGCAATGTCGACATTGAAGAGCATAATAACAAATGTTTATGCAAATCAATCCAAATAGCAATAGTGTAGTGGTAGAGCCTTCGCACAAAGAGGAGGCATTCACGGTTCGAGTCCCACCACTCCCCTCTCTATTTTATGTTTTAAATTAGCATATGAAATAATTCCTGACATATATGACTAAAATATTACTAAAAAGCATTGAAATGGCCTATGTATCAGTGAACAAAATGTATATATAGAAATGTAAGAAGGATCTTGACATATAAATGCCCGTAGCTAAGCAGCGCTTTACCCAGCGCAATCTAGTTGCCCACAGCTAAGCAGCACTTTACCCAGTGCAATAAGTTTGCGCGGAGCTGCTCACTGCACTAACCAGCACACCGTAGGGCAACGTGGAGCAACATAGAGCAAAGTTGCCTAAACACAGCCACACCCCCTAGCTTGTCTGGACAGTAGTAAAATAAAAAGCAATGACAAGGTTCGAACCCAGGACACTGTGCACCACATAATCAAAGTACTGAACCACTAAGCCATGCCAGCTTAGGATAAACATCCACTGTTAACATATATATACTTATAAATGGTATATTAACCATTGCTAAGCAGGTCTGCAGTCAGCTGAGAATTTTCAAAAACAGCCAGTCACAAAAAAGTGCAGGGAAATTTGACATATTTAAGCTTCATAGGCGGGAATACTCACCATAACTGATTGTAGCTCCCATCTGCAGTTAGAATGTCTGGTGCTGGAGAGGGTACTCGCTTTTGAGTGCAATGTTGGGGCATCGAGGAGTCAAAATACATGGTTTGACTCCTTGTCCATAGTCATGAGTCTCGACTCCTGCAGGGCCAGTTCCAAGGGATGGAGTATAAGGCAGAGGCTTGGAACTGGTTGGCTCATGATCTCACCAGTGCCACCGGCGTCCCTCGGACTGGTGAGCAGGTCCGTCACCACCATGCAGACCTGAAGAGATGGAAGCAGGACTTACTGAACCAATGGATCCAGGAGGCCCATCATATGCAAGATGCCCCACTACTGAGTAGGTAGCCATGGAATGCAGTATGTAAGACATGCTAATATAGTCTATATAATGGATAGATATGTCTCAATATCCCTTCATTTACTTCACAGCTGCAGGTGTCCGTGCTGTGAATCAGCAAGCCTATGCAGATAGGCTGCTAAGGCTGCGCCACCAGGCAGGTTAGTAATTATTCTGCATGTATTGTTATATAAAATATGTGAGAGAGCATGAAAAAAGTGTTGTAGCCCAATAATACAGCTATAAAATGCCCTGAATAATTTCTCTGCATGTACTGTTATATAAAATAAGTCAGAGAGCCAGAAATAGAGTGTAGTAACCCATTAATAAAGGAAAAATAAGTCTGGAATACTATCTCTGCATGTACTGTCATATAAAATAAGTGAGCGAGCCTGAAAAAGAGTGTTGTAACCTATCAATAAAGGTATAATATGTCTTGAATTGGTCTTCCATATGCACTGCAATATCAAATAAAGGAGAGAGCCTGTAGAAAAACGTGTTTAATGTAATTAATAAAGGTATAATACTTGGAGTGTGTCTGTGTCACTTACTTTGAAATGTTGTTGTACCCTTGCATTAAATAAATAGTACTGTTGTATTAAGTGCTGTCGACCCACAGTTGGGCAGTCCCATATAAAGTGGATGAAGGAAGTGCCAGTAGCTGTGAAGCATATATACAGTCCTCAGCAGTCGGTAAATGGCTGGCATTCATAGGTAAATCTGGCACACAAGTAGCTTGTCAAGGTGTTCCCCAGAAATGTGAGTGTGCTACATGAAATGTAGGGTTCTGTAGAAATTTAACTGAAAATGTCACGTGAACACATCCAGATATGTAGATACATACATATAAATATAAAATATAACTATGTAGCAGTAACATCTGCATCTTGGGCAGTTAGTATGTCAGATATAGGTCAGGTATATAATGAACTAGCCAAACCCATTACACAATCTAATGCATGTTGCCAAGTGTAATAATACATGTAGGGGATATACACCTGCAGTCAACAGGAATGTATTGTAGAGTAAAAGTACTTATAAGATGTTAATGGAGGTTTCTTTTTACACCCTACTATATGTGCATAAACAATGCAATTCCACACCTCAATGGGTATGTCTAATCTCAAAACATTTGTTGGAACATATGTCCTATTGTTCTATAAATATCTGCATTTACTTTGATGCATGTGCCCTGTTCAAACACTACAATCTTGGTGGCCTGTTGCCACCAATCATCCCTGCATGCTGTTGTAATGTCCACTGTCGTTCAATATATGCATGTGTTATGCTTGCTGTTCAACTGTTGGAACCCTGGTGTGTTGGGTTAATGGGAATATTACTGCATGCTGTTACAACTAATTTGGAATGCTGTTGTCTATGTTGTAATTAAACACATCTAATCACAGAATGTATGGGAAGGCCGGTCCCAGCAGACCCACCTGTCCCTCCTCAGCTGGCGATTGCACCTGGCACCAGCAGGTCCGGTGCCCAGTCTGGGCTACCCTCCTCCATTGGTCCTGTGCCACCTTCGGGTGGAAGCGCTGCAGGGGATGGGGCTCGTCCCCCCTGCAAGCGTAGGTGGAGAAGGGCCACCTGTCACCCTCCGAAGGGTTCGGGTTGTGGTGCATAGGGAGAGCCAGCGTTTAGTAGCTGATCCCCTACACCAGCTCGAGGTGAGAGTGGCGTGACTCACGAGTGAGCCTGCCCCTCCTACGCACCCCCCAGCACAGCCACCCTCGGGGCTGGGAAGGTGCAGTGGTGACTGCCCATGGGTGAGGATCTCAGTCCCACTGTTACCATCTGTGGGCTCAAGGGCTTGCAATTTCCAAACATCCGTCCCCGTCAATTGTGTTCACCCACCCCATGTGTCATAATCCGCTCCTGTATGCGTCTTGTTTGTCTTTTCTGTTTACCTCCCCAACCTACCTCCCCAAATAAACCTACTTCCTCTCACCTGGAAAAAAAAAAGGGCAATCTGTTCCCACAAAAAAAATTACGCCCCATACATAACTGCCCATTTCACACACATGTCTGCCGGACATGTAAACTGATAATTAGAACTGGCAGTACAGCATACTTTGTTGTCCTCACCCCTCTCTCAGGGGTGGAAGGTTTCAAATTTCACTCCAAATTTGTAACATATGCACAGCTGTTGCTGGTAAAGAAATGGGCAGCTATGGACCTTCCCTACACCCGTCCTGCACATCCCAAGCTGGTTTCCCCACTGTCTTTCCCTCTTTGTGCCTCCTTTTTCACCACTTTCCTATCTCCCCATTTTCTTTTCTTTCAAAGAAATTAGCAAGGGGGTTAGCGGGAGTAAGCACTTTTAAGCAGTATTTAGTGGGGTTGAGCGAGTGTGCGCATGTCTGCGCTAAGCTTAACATCGCTAAGCGTCGAGCAAACTCGCACAAACCCGCTTACAACTGCTTAAAAGTGCCTTAATCACTCTGTATGTCAGGGCCCTTGTTCTGCTCAGCAGCAAATTAAAATACCTCTGTCAGTCTCAAACCCCAGACCTTGGACACACTTGCTGCATGAAGTACCAATAAGCCACAACAGATATACAATAACTTACTGCTGAAATAAATATATCATGCAAAACAATGAGCGAATGTAAAGGAAAAATAGGAAGGGCATAACACAAAGCTTGTTCTGTGGATCTTTACCAGCGATTGTAGTGGAATTGCATTACATGACAGTGATAAGAGAAGCAGCCATTCTAGCAGCAAATAATGTTATTGAGGCACTTTACAACCCCCACACAGTATCATAGCAGGACAAACACTGGCATATCTGATTAGGGCAGAGGCCATACTTCCTGATTGTAAAACATATTTTAGCTGTGTCCCTCTGAATCCCTCTAAAAAGTACTGACGTTAGTCAGAGAGGTGGTGTATTACACAATGAATAATGACAATAATAACAGTAGACACCGCTTGTACTTCATAAAAGGTGTACTAATCCATATGCACTGCTTCACTCAAGTCTACACTTACTGTCTCTATTAGTTGGAAGGTGTACTTCACTTATAACTACCTATCCCTGACTCCAAGCAAATATGTATCTGAGCGTTTCATAGGCCTGGCAGAGGCACAAACACACAGGCATATCAGCTCATCTGCTGTTACACAATTTGCAAATAGCTTTCTGAGGACTTCCACAAGCATACCCTTATGTAGGAGTACAACACAGAAATACCAAAGGATCTAGCCATGTACTGGTAGCAACTGACTGTAACAATGCCATTGTACCAGTGCTGAAAACACCTGTGGGTTGCACAGACAAAGAATAACAGGCTAACATCTGGCTACCATCTGGATAGGTTCACAGTTGGGAACTATGCAGACAGACCACCTGCCTTGATAAACTAACAGGTACACACCAATTCATTAAATCCAGTAAGATAACACTCACACAATAAGACATAATGCTCTCTGTATGTCTGCATCCCCCCATATTTTAAATATACATGTGTTTAGGGTCAACCAAGGATGTAGGTAGGCATACTCAGTAGTGGAATTGTCCAGTTTACCTGAGACTCCTGTGCTAATGTCAACAATAAAAATACACAAACCCTGCAGAAGTGAGTACATCATTATGCACAGTATAACAGTCCACAAACAGTTCATGTGTCAAAAGAATACTTCTCAATAACTACTTTTGTATGGCAGTTAATTACATAAGTAGAAAAGAAACTACATACTCACATGTATCTTGTGTAAGCATTTGTAGGGGGTGAGTTAAACTCTACACTGATAGCTCTGTACTGGAAGTGGCAACAGTCAGGTCTGAGTACAACATGTACATCACTGTCTACACCTCTAGCTTCAGATATAAGAAGTATACCAACCTTCTGACTTAAACAACAGTGTCCACAGCAAACAAGCATGGGCCCCACTCTGGAAATCTGAAAGGGCTACGCCTACAAAACTTAGCAATTTATAGCATTGGGTTGCTATGACAGTGAGTACTGCAATTACCACACAGCAGGCTGTATGCATTTACCAAATGCTGGGCACCAATTGGTGCAGAGGTCATCACATGCACATGTGTAGATACCTATAAAAGTAGACTGTACTTGCTATCCCCACATGCAATCATTACATTGCACGTGATAAAGCATCACTGAACTTGGGGAGGAGTAAAAAATAGTTATTACTTAATAACACAAAAGTTTAATTAAGTAAAAAGACTTGAGTGAATTAGCAACCAAATATATTAATTAAGTAAAAAAAAAAAAAAACTTAATTAATAACCAAAAGAAATTAAATAAAAGCAATCTTTACTTAAGTAACACCAAAAAAAAAATTGTCAAAACATACACAGACGGACCTAAAAGTGACAAACAGGTATGTAACAGATATGTGATTACCGGCAAGTAGTAGATGTTTATGAAGAGTACTGTAAATACTTTGAAACATGCATATGTGGCAGCAGTAGGTATGTATGCACTAATGCAATGCATGACTACTGCCATGGACAAATTAGTGTGTAGCTGTGTGCGGTGGGACATAATTTAATGTCAAACATCCGATCATGTCATCTGTGTTCTGTACAGTACTGTGTTTAATGGCTGTCGGGGGGAGTAGTGCAAATAGCTATATAAACCTGGATGTGACAGAGTAACACATGCATGATAGTCATATAATGTGTAGCTTAGCATTGGCAACTGCTGTACCAGGCTAGTATAGTAATGTAGCATTAGCAGCTATAAATACTCCCTGTAATATTACTGTTATGCACACATGTGACAACTGTTCATGTTGTAGCAAGGCCCAACAGGTCATCCATGAGGTCTACATACGTACAACAGTGTGTACCTTGTGTGTGTATGGCACACACATATGTAGAGATATTTATGTGTCAGATATATTAGCATTTTAACATGTGCATAGAGCAAGGTACATACTCTGTTTGTGAAGGGTGGACATATATATGTTGGTGAAGGTTGTTATGTGCACATTTTCATGTAGGTTGTAGTGTGTGGCAAACAAGACAGCATACAGTGCTGGTATATGACATGTGGTGTTTAAACACTGTGGGTATGATTTGCTAAGTTTATAGTCTTCCAGACAGGGAGTCCTGCTAAAGATACATGGCCTGAGAATACCCTCAATGCATTCTGCACAAGACTGTGCAAAATTATTACATAACTGTATCTCTCTCAACCCTTGCATAATTGATATCCCCCCCATGAAAGGTGGACTGTATATGTGCCTACATATAAATCTATATGTACACCAATGTATGTTTATATGTACGCTCAAGCTCAATGTTGTAAATGTATTGCCATCCCTTTTGTTAAAAACCCTGTACCCATGAACTACCACATAGGTGGTAGTCTACTCAACACCAAAAGTGTGATAACAGACCATGGGACACAGGTGGACAGTAGTGTCCCTTTTGATAATCACAGTGCCACACTAGTCATGTAAACTGTGTACGGTCCACATGTCATCACAAAAGGTGTGTCATCCATGGAATGAGAGGTCAGTGTTCCACTCTACTCATCAGTCATAAAACCCATCATAGAGTACAATGGGCCTTTTGGTATGTACCTCAGAAAACATCTATAGCAACTGTAGACACCAGGAACAAACACCACAAAGAGTATTACCAGACTCAAACAGATGCCCTATGCAGACTGTCTTCCAAAACCACAGCTACACTGTGTCGCATACCGCCTACCCAGAGCCAACCTCTGCCTAACATATGAAGCTATGCCAAACCCACAGGTGTTGGACATGCTCCATATAAACAGATCAAAATCCCTACAAGCTACACACTGTACTGATCTAAACCTTGTAACGTCAAAAAGCAGAACATGTTGGAGTGGTACATTCTCATCTCAGACACATACCATATTCTGGAACTAACTACCTATCAATAGCAAAGAAAGTTCCTCATTAGCAGTCGTCATGAATAATCATGATGAATGGATGTGAGATAGGAAATACAACCTGGGAATCACCTCTGTGGCTCTGCATGACAGGGGCACATGAACTTATGTTACATGGGTGTTGAAGGGCAGGGTACCGTATGGCTAGGCTTCTATAGGCCATAGCCTATGAGCTACCTAGGACCCGATACACACACGCATGTACATGTTGCATTAATTGCTATGTGAGGTTGACTGAGTGTGATGGTGAATGTGTAGGTGAATGTGTCAACGTTGTGTATATATGTGATAGCCTAGTGGGAAACTGTTTATATCATGGTATGTAGTGTTCTAGCTCTGATCCCCGCAAAAGATATGTATGCTATGGCTAGGCAGGAAAAGCAGTATGGTATACGGTGTGACATAGTCCCATGGTGTTGACTGGAGTGTGCCATTGTAGGATAAAGCAGTACATGTATGCTTATTGATTGTTAACACTGGTAGTATACAAATCCCATATGAACTGTAGTACTACCTGAAACTGTAGGCCTAAACAGCACAGTATGGTGTATATCCATATTGCTTGGAAACACTGTTTTGTTTGTTACTGTAGTCCTCACACATTACATACCTCAGGCATAAGGTTTTGTAAGTGCTGACACACAGTACTGTATGGTACACAGGTAAAGCTCATCTGGGTTGCCATACCTTTGTGTCTTGTAGGTATGTCTGATGTGTGTGTGGGTATGCCTGTAACATGGCCTCGGTCATATGTGTATTACAGGATATAAGTGCATATCTAGCAACATGTATAGTGTAGTACAGCAGTATGCCACCTATATTGATGAATGTGCACATATGTTACTTATGGGTTTGCTATCAACAAGTAGTGTGATGTACTGGTAGTACTGTAACAGTACTTTACAATCATTTCAATGGATGACATATTTCTGTATGCATTAGCTTCATATATACCTCCTGTGGATAGGTGGTGCATTGTGTCACATACTGTGTGCCATGTGCTGTTGTATAATCTTACATACTGGTTTCACTTTGTTGCTGTGCAGAACATGGTTTAATATATAGAATGTGCCAGGCACTGTCAGGCAGTTGTGGGCTGAGCACTGATGTGTGGTATTAAAAGTGTGTATCTACTGACAGCCAATAGGTTGCTATATATGGCATTTCATTGATATCTGTACTTTAGAATGTTAAGTGTGCCACAAGACTTGCTCACAATAATTGTTTTATTGTCTTCCAGGGACATGTCTCATCATCGCAACCCTACGTATTCCCCTGAAGAGGAGGAAATAATTATATCCACCCTATTACAACATCACACCCTGCTGTTCTCCAGAACCAGCCAGGACCAGCATGAGCACACTGCACTGTGGCAAGATGTTGTCCATCGGGTTAATGACGTAGGCATGCATAACCGGATTTATGAGCAGGTACGCCATCACTGCAGTGATTTAATCAGACATGTCCGGCAGCATGCAGTATCACATCAGCCCCTCACCAGAGTGGAAGAGCTGCTCCTCAGCGTGGTGGATCCTGGACAACCACTACAACAGACATGTGTCATCATGGAGGCCAGAGTCACCCAGCAAGTTGACTCGGAGCATGCAGGTAACATGCCATATGTGTAGACTACTATTAGCTCGATTGTCAGAACATGCATATGTCAGATGTGTACTGTGTATTTGGAAGATGTGGAGCCTGGTGTTGTGCAATACTGATAATTTGGAACATAATCTGTATGCTTGTGACTGTCGACCATTGTACTACTGTAAAATTGCAAACTCACAGCAGCAATGCCACAGTTGTTGACACTGACAAACTGTCTCATATCCTTGTAGGTCCCTCTGGTGTGACAGCAAGACAGCAGGCCCATGCTGGTGAGTGTTCTACATTTAATATGGCAAATAACATGTGTATGTCATAGGTGAGTTGTAGGCCATATACACATGTAAAACATGTACATATAATGCATGCTCTGCAAGTTTTCTGTGGGACTATGCACATCCCAGTAACATGAGTAGCTGCCTCAAACACATGCTATACACAGAGCATCCCAAACAATTGTGGTACACTGTGGTGGACATTGTATAGGCAGAGTCAATACATATGCACACAACATACACCACCTTGTCATATGCAGTACATGTTAATATGATACACATGGCGTATTTAGACACATGCTGTAAGGTCAGACTCCAGTATCCCAAATGTCATCCACACAGCACACATATTATACCTGAGGGGTAGAGGCCTATCATGGGGTGGTGCAAATCTCTTCAACAAACAAGACATTCATGTTAGACAATGCTCCCTATTGAACACCTTACATACCCATGTAACAACTGCCTGTGAAATGGTTAATGTAGCCACAGTGCTGCAGTTCAGGTACAGCAAGATAGTTGCCAGTGTGGCACACATTAGTGGCCTTGAGTGACCACATGATGCTGCCTGATGATGGCTCATGGTACTACACTACATGCAGTTACAGTAACTACAGTACAACACATAGCATTCATTGCTATTCACCTGACAGTTGTGTGCATCCAGCCATGGTATGTATACCTGTGAGTGATGGTGCACAGGACATTGAAAAGCATTTAATACTTGCACAGCAATGTTGTGTCCATGTACACATTGTGTTCCAGGGTGAGGCCAATCATTGAACAACACACATGCATCAAACACATGCATACTGTTATTAACAAGGACTCTCTACACTCGCATTGCATGCTGTTGAGCAACACACATCTTGCATGCTGACACGTGTGATAGGACTCTTTGGCTTGTGATACTGTACTCCACCATCAACCACTAATGGGTATGTTCTGGATTGCTGTTGGTGTGTGTGTGTGTGTGTGTGTGTGTGTGTGTGTGTGTGTGTGTGTGTGTGTGTGTGTGTGTGTGTGTGTGTGTCTACTTTAGTGAGTAGTGTATTTGTGTTCATGTGTTCATGTGTGCATGTGTTCATGTGTTCATGTGTGCATGTGTGCATGTGTTCATGTGTGCATGTGTGCATGTGTGCATGTGTTCATGTCCATGTGTTCATGTGTTCATGTGTGCATGTGTGCATGTGTTCATGTGGGCATGTGTGCATGTGTTCATGTGTGCATGTGTGCATGTCTGCATGTGTTCATGTGTTCATGTGTGCATGTGTGCATGTGTGCTAACATCATGTACAGATTGTAAAGTGTGTTTCCTGTCTCCCTCTCACAGGTGCTGAGGTTGTGTTGGTTGCGTGCAGCAGGGAACCTGAAGACACTACCACAAATAATGGAGATGATGAAACATGTGTTGTGGCACAGGCAGGTTTGACAGGGTCTGTCGTTGGTCCGCCAATCGACAGTACACAGCTTTCCACACCATCTATGCGCACATTCATACTACCAATACATCCCTCATCACCAATGGCCTTAGCTGAGGGACAGCATACAGTAGGCATTGACCAGGATAGCGTGGTATCTATGTCACATGCATCCCCTCACAGCAGCCATACCCAGATTCCTGGAATGGTACCACATAGGTGGATGTCCAGGGGTTCTTGTGGGAGCACTGCTGGTCGTAATGCCCCTGGCAGATGTGCCCCCACAGGTCTTACAACCTCAGGGATGTTCCAGGCTGTAATGCAGGCACAGGCACGTATGGAATGGTACACCAGACAGGGACTGAGGGTGCAGAGGGCCCATAACACCGCTATCAATGACAGTATTCATGACCTTGCCGGTGCAGTGTGTCACTACACCAAGGTCATTGATAGAAGTTGGGGGGAGACATTAGATGTCCTCCACAATGTCATGCCCATGTGCCAGGACAGTGCAGGACGGCCGAGAAGTCGACGTGGATGTATGCCAGCAACATCATCAGCTGGCAGTCATCGCGGATGACACACAAGTCACAGCCACTTCTGTAGTGGCAGTACCTGCCCCAGCAATGTTGGAGCAGGGTTGTCAATAGACCGTCATAGAAGACCACATGCATGTGGCTCTGGCCAGTCCCAGCAGGGACATGGGTCCAGTCGACATCCCTCTGCCTCTGATGATAGTAACCAGTCTGGCTTAGTACCCGATACTGTCCGTTGCACCCCTGCCAGGAACAGGTACTGTGTCCGTGGCCAGAGACAGTGATCTGTACAGCCTGGCAGGTACACCTCCTGTATATGGCAGCCACATGGTGGAACTGTGTGCATGCAGATACACACACATAATCCAAATACCTAGGGCTAACACATACATACACACACACATTACATCAACATTGACCCATGCTGTACTGTTGTCCCTCAAACACACACATACACACACACACACACACACACACACACACATACATGTCGATTGGATGGGTCAATGTCAGGCTCTGGCAAATGAACAACACACCCTGTCCATATGATGAAACTGTGCCACCTCCTGTCATCTGTGACACTGATGCAGGAACAGGCTAACATGGTGCTGATGCACAGGGTGACTTTATAGCAATGTAACAATGTTAGCATGTTGTCAACAGTACACTATAATGATATCTCTGTAGGTATATCTGAGCAGGCATGATGCATTAAAGCTATGATTATCAATGTAGTATTGTTTACAACAGTGTTAATTCCAAAAATGTATTGTCCGCCCATGTGCCACTTGGCTGATGTGCGTAATTTTGGCAGCATGTGTTGGTGAGTGGACAGTACGTGTGTGATGTGTGCAGTACAGATTTGCAGGTGTACATTTGTGAACATGGTGGAGGTGCACTGTCTGCATCTACGTGCATAGTGGACACATGGGAAGGGTGACATGCCCTGTATTACACAGTGTCAAGACTTCATTGTTTCTTTTGGTGGCCAGTATGCATTTTAATACACATATGTTTTAACTTGGGTACACATGTGTGTGTATGACATGGTTTGACACTATGCCGTGGGTGATACTGTTACTATCTGTCATTGGTTTGCATTCTGGTAGTATACACAACCTCAACAGCCTGACTATAACCAATCATTAGATGATGTCTTGACAACTGACACACAGATGTAGGAAACTCAGTAGCATTTGGATCTGTCCTGTGCTATACTATACCAGTAACCAGTGGTATTGACCGCCACCCATTCCTGGGACCACTCCTGTTTGGCATATAGCCCTCTTAGGTGCAAGCAAACACACTAGGGATATGTCTGCCCACATCTGGAAATGCATACAGTGGCCTACAATGCATTCTCCAGATGAGACACTTATCCTCCACAAGGGTATCATACAGACATATACCTGTTGTCCAACCCATGCTGTAAAACTGTAAGCCAAATATAGCATAATCATCCACATTTAATAAACATAGTATCCCGACAGTACCACATAGGTAGTAGCCCCAAACATGTAGAATGGGTACCAATGTGTACATACAGCCAAATATTATGTCATCTGTCCTTTGGTATTCACATTTCCATAGGTATTCTGAAGTCCCTCGGTGTATCACATAACCAATAAGGGGTATGTATGCATAGCCACAAAGTTGTTGTACACCTATAATGAATGTCCATTATTGACAGACTTTGTTGTGTTTGAACATGTCTGAAATATACCCAAGGCATGGACCCTCACTCAAACTATTCTATAGAAACTGTCATGGGTGTGTGTGACACAGATGACCTAGGTCACAGATCACTACAGTGGCTGGCCTTGTCACAAACATACATATGTGACCGAAGGTCATAGGTAACAGATGTATTCATGTAGAAAGCAGGCTTCACACCTATAAACTAATTGAGGTCACATGTACATATATGTATTTGCCACACAGATACCTGAAGTGTGCAATGCACATACTGTTGTTATACTGATATGTCATACAGTAGTAAAAGCTAAACCCACCACACATTGACCAACAGTATCACACACACACACAGCAATTGCAGGATTCAAAACCCTACCTAACTATGTTATGATACTAGAGAAATACACATTAACACAACATGCTACATGCTCTACTGGGAATTTTCATTTCCACTGCTATATTTGTAGGATGCTGACATCGTCAGACTTGCCAAAGAGGAATATTACACTTTTAAGGTGCTTTCCTAGTCTCCAAAAAGGGCAATACTTTCAAAGGAAATCACACAGAAACATACACCCCCCCACACACACAGCAATTAGAGGATTCAAACCCCTACCTAGCTAGGTTATGATACTAGGGAGATGCGCCTTAACACAACGCGCTACATGCTTTATTGGGAGTTTTATTTCCACTGCTATATTTGTAGGATGCTGACATAATCAGACTTGCCAAACAGGAATATAACACTTTTAAGGTGTTTGCCTAGTCTCCAAAAAGGGCAATACTCTCAAAGGAAATCACACAGACACACTCAGCAATTGCAGAATTCAAACCCCTACCTAACTATGTTATGATACTGGAGAGTTACACATTAACACGACACGCTACATGCTTTAGTGGGAGCTTTTATTTCCACTGCTATATTTGTAGGATGCTGACATCATCAGACTTGCCTAACAGGAATATAACACTTTTAAGGTGTTTTTCTAGTCACCAAAAAGGCCAATACTCTCAAAGGAAATCGCACAGAAACATACATATACCCCCCCCACACACACACTCAGCAATTGCAAGAATCAAACCCCTACCTAACTATGTTATGATACTAGAGAAATACGCATTAACACTACGCACTATATGCTTTACTGGAAGTTTTTGTTTCTACTGCTATATTTGTAGGATGCTGACATCATCAGACTTGCCAAACAGGAATATAACACTTTTAAGGTGTTTGCCTAGTCTCCAAAAAGGGCAATACTCTCAAAGGAGATTACACAGACACACACCCCCACACACACACACTCAGTAATTGCAGGATTCAACCCCCTACCTAACTATGTTATGATACTGGAGAGATACGCATTAACATGACGTGCTATATGCTTTACTGGGAGCTTTTATTTCCACTGCTATATTTGTGGGATGCTGACATCATCAGACTAGACATGGTAATGTGTGTGCACTTAGTTTTATGTAATCCCAGGACTGAGCCATGGGGGACAGCAGGTGTTACCAGCTTGAACAGGACTCCACAATTCTTACCTTGTGTGATCTATCTATGGCCCATTTGCCATTCCATCCGATGACAATACATATTTATGCACAGGTTGTTGATTTTGTGGATACGACATGTGTCTGGGATGTTGGAAAAGCCCTATTCAAAGTGCATGTAGGACATGTGTATCTCATTTCATTGATATATGTCCTGGGTGGCTGCCTTGCAAACAGTCTAGCAGGTTTGGGAAACATGATCTTCCCATGACCAGACCAAAGTTGGTAGGGTTGTGTGTTTATAGGCTTCCAATAGCTCTGTTTCTGACTTCAATCATGATGGACTCCATGGCCTTGCCGATCAGACTTCATTGGCTTATAAGACTATAGTTCCCCTGGTCTGTTGTGCACCAACACTTGTGTAGTGTGCCATATGTTGCTGTAACCCATTCAACACTTTCATATCCTGTAGAGAGGGTGAGGCTCAACAGGCTGTTCAGGTGCAGGGTCTGTTTGTTCTGCAGTTCACTTATGACACATATAGGGGCACAATGTAATCCAATTGATGCAATGTTTTCAGCTTTGGAAGGAGCTGTTTACCCATTCTACATGTGATATCTCCTGGTATGATGATAGGGCCTTTTGTCAGTGGGAGGTGGGTATGTATGTATGGGCCTGTCTGACAGGATGTTGGCATTGTCAGTCATTTACAGTTGGCCCTGACTCAGGACATATATGAGTGTGCATTGCTATTTATGACATAGCTGAAGTAAGTGTCATGGTTCTGTATGGACTCCTTCTCAGATAATCTTTCCATGAACTGGATTGGATAGTGTTTGGAGTGCACATTGTTTATTGATGATACTGATTTGTTTTTTTTTTATTTTCTTTGCTTTTCAACTTTTTATGAAAAACCTAAGTATCTGTAGTACATATTTGATTATGACAGGGTTCCAATATATTATATATGTATCTGTTGTCATATCACTGTGTGCACAAGTCAGGATTGGTGAATTGTGAGAGGTTCCTGGGTTAACACATGCAACTGCCAGATATGTGTGGCCCACTGCTGTACTCAGACATGGCCTAAGTGTGTAAGCATGCCCAGTTTGGCCTTTCAGTATGTTGTTGCCTGACATTTGCCTCATTTATTCAAGTGTGTGAGCATGATTAGTGTGACCTTTCAGTATGTTGCTGTGTGAAGTCCACTACATTTGTTGACGTATGTAAACACGCCCAATATTAACACTTATACTATATGTGTGTTGTAAATCAAGTTGTATTTTTACTGCAGGGCTCACCTTTGTGTCATAACTCTACAGGGATTATGCTGTGCCTGCGGGGTTTCCATGAGACACTTTGCATAGAATTATCAAGATTTCTTCATAGAGGCTGACCAGTGAAATACTGCCATGGTTTAGTGATTCAGTACTGGGACTATAGTGCACAGTATCCTGGGTTCGAGGACTGTTACTGCTTCATATTTTCATACTGGGCAGACCAGACTGCTTAAGGAACAGTAAAGCAAATATGACCATGTTTATCTGCTTTTGCTCAACTATGCCCAACTTTGACCAAACTTGCTCAACATTAACCAACATTGCTGAATGTTGCCCAATATTGGTCAACATTGCCCAAAGGTGTGCTACTTAGTGTGTGCAATTTTGTTTACATATACTAAATAGAGGTAAAAGCTGTTTAGCACTGCTTTATATTGCTTAAAACATGGCAATCATGCCTCAGATGGTGCTGCAGGGCTGCCTATGTTGAATGCACATAATACACTCCCTATACATGTTTGAAAACAGGTAGTGTCAAGTTAGGCATCCCTTTTACTATATGTGCAAGTCAGAGAGAGGTATTATTTCCAGAGTTCCTACTGAGCCAGTGTATATCCTATGCGTTGCCTCTTTGCCAAGGCCAAAGCATACTGGGCACGCCTCCTTCTGCCTACTGGGGCAGGCTCAGGTTTTTCCTCCTCTGAGTCACGCTCTGCCTGTGATGGCCTTGGCAATGGTGGGGGGCTGTTTGGCCTGGCCCTATGCTGCTCCTGCTGCAGCTGTTTTCGCAGGATCATATTATGTAGCATAGCACATACCATGACTATTTGGATACATGTTGTTGGTGAGTACTGCAAGGCTCCACCAGATGTGTCCAGGCACCGGAACCGTGACTTGAGCAGCCCAAACACACATTCAATTACATTTTGTGTTTGTGCGTGTGCCTCATTATGGTGTTCCTGTTCAGGTGTGTGTATGCATTTCTGATGGGTGTCATCAGCCACTGCTCCACTGCATATCCAGCATCCCCCACTAGGTGACCATGAGGGATGTCACCATTGGCAAATGTCTGGTACAGCTGTGTCAGATGCCAGATATGGGAATCATGGTAGCTTCCAGGGCAGTCAGCACACGTATTCATTATTATGGCCTGGGCATCACACACGACCTGGCATTTGATGGAGGGGAAACCCTTGTGGTTGAAGTAGACCCTACCCCGCCCACTAGCTGGTGCTTTGATGAATATGTGTGCGCAGTCTATTGCACCCACTACTTCAGGGTATTCCCTATTTGCTGGAAAAGATGCATATTGCTGGCCAATACCTCACGGGAATTGGGGAAATATACATGATCACCGACATGTGCTGACATGGCATTCAGGAACTGGTGCAGTACCCTGGATGCTGATGCCTGTGAAATCCCCATCATATCACCAGTTGGTCTCTGGACGGTACCGGTTGCTAGTATTCTTAGGCCAACACATACCTTGGTTTCCACTAGGATGGGTTTCCCTCTGTTTGTTCTGTGTGTGAGACGTGGCCTGCACAGCTCAACAATTTGCTGGATGAGGTCTCTGTCCACTGTATAGCACTCCACTATCTCCAACTCATGTAGCCCCTGGTAGGTTACCCTGGGCCTGTACACTCTTCTCCGTCTCCTCACTGTGGGTTGCTCAGCAGCATTCGCATTGTCACCACCCTCAGCATGGCTCATATGTCGCCTTATAACAGCAATGGCAGCCTCTAACATTTCTTTGTCTCAGTAAAGCTTTTTCAGTTTTCACTTCTATTAGCTTACTGCAGTGTTGCAGTGTCTCTGAGAAAAACATAGTGGAAAGTTGTTTTCAGATTTTTAAGTGCTGGGCTGGGCTAGTGTACTGCCTGTGTAATTGGCTGATTCTGATTGTTTTCACCTGCTAGCTCTGCTAGTTCTCCTTGGTTAACTTCCTACTATTTGTTGTGCTTCCTTTTCCCTTTCTGTTTCCACAGGGGGCAGCGCCACGCAAACAAGCGCAAACATGAGCACACAAGCTCACATGCACGCACACATGCTTACACGGCCCAACACTTGCTGACTCTGGCTTAAACGCGTGCACACAGGTGCAAATACGCTTACACAGGTTTCAACAACCTTACACTTGCTTACTCCAGCTTAAACGCGCGCACACAAGTGCACATGCACACACACAGTCTTACTCGGTTTTACAGTTGTGCACACACGCGCATACACATTGCAGGCACTTCTACAAGAAACTTTAGTGTTATCCACGGCATACACCTTCAATTTCTTGCCTTTAGCTAGGATACCTGTTGACACACCTCTTCCAGTGATGGGTAACTGACAGCAAACACATGCCACTCTGCTGCAATGAGCTTACATTCTTTCATACATACCCTTCTCATGATGTCACCTATCTTCTACTCTGATACTCCCCTTATCCTACTCTTACTCTCCACGGACTTTGCTCATATGCCATGTGAAATTGGGATTCACTATCCCTACCCTCATTTGCATAGGATTGCCTACTAATGCTTGGTTACATCTCTTAGACTGGGCTTCCCCCCTTAGCAACCTCTTCTCAGTGGCCATGTTGTCTTCAGTCTGCTATTCACTTGCATGGCAGATGTATATTTGTAATAAAATGCCTATTTTTGGCTTTTATTTATTTATTTTTTTGTTTTTTAGAGCGCAGCACTTTTGCGCTATGCTTAAACTTCGGGGATCGAGGTAAAAAAAAAATTTTTTTCTATTATTTTGCAACGGGAAGGATTGCCAATGGCCATATATCTGGCCATTGGCATGCTTCCTCAACTGGATGCATCCTTTATTTGGAGCTGTCACGGCTCCATTTTGCTATTTGCAGAACGGTACTCAGTTGACAACGGAGTACATTTCTGCAAATAACACTACTCTTACTCAGACAGGTTAGGGTTTCCTGGATCACAAATTTACCTAATTTGCATAACTTTTAGCAGCAAATGAGGTAATTTGCATAACCTAGCCCTGTTCGTGTAAGAGTCATTTTAGGGGCTCTCTTGCACCCCCTGCCAGCTGTTCCTGGATCGCTCGGCAGACATGTTGGCTGCATGGAGTCTTACTCTACTCTTAGACTCCGTGCAAGCCTTCGTGAATCCGGCCCACAATTTGTCAATATTCTCTCCCTGAATGTCATTCTTGTTATGTTTCAGGTGTATTTGTTAATTTAAGGATCATTCATTTCTTGGAGAACATTGACCAATTAATTCAGCATTTTAATAACTGTCGCTGTATTAAGGAATCCAACAAATTAGTGTCATATTTGTTGATAAATTTCTGACAAATTTGTTTTCTTCTTTTGGTTTTCTATATTATTTCATGGTTTCTGCACTGAAATCCACCAAATATTTCTACATTTTTAATAAATGTTACTATAGTATGAAGTCTGTAAAGCATCGCTTGCATTCTCAACCTAGTTTTACAAATGTTTAGAGTTTTACAGAGATATTTTACTTTCAGTTCTTTAAAACTTTATAAAAGTTTTACTGCTATTGTTGACTATTTGTAGAGAGGCACAAGATTAACAACTTGCATTTCCAAGATGTGAAAAAACTGAAAGCAGAAGACTTGTACAGTGCCATACCAGTCAGCGGTTCAAGTCTACAATAGTCCTGTGCCAATCAACTATGAAACAACGATTCTTTCACTAATGGTCTTCTTGAACAGTAATACATTTCAAAGAATTTATTGGTCCTGATATATCAGCTGAAAATCATTCTGAATTTCTGTCTCATCTGCTTACATCTCCCTCTTACTACTGACTCAGCATCTTACCTTTGGATAAAAACAATGCTTTACATGTATGTTGCCTTCTCTGACAAAACTTCAATCCACAGCACAAAACAAGCTGCAAAACACAAAAAGCTAGGTCCACAGAGACTCTGGCAGGGCACAAAACAGAATGGAAATGCTTAATTAAAATAAACTACTAAAACAAGCTAAATTAAATGATGATAAGTGCTTTTGTTTTATTCGACTTAAGAAACTTCATTAGATCAAATAAAAAATAAACTGTCATCCATCAAATTCCACTCCACTCATTTTATCTAAGAAATCCCACAAATCTTTACATAAGTGAGATCTACTCATAATCAAATGTTTAAGTTTTAAATCCAAAAACTTTGAACAGGGATATGTGATGGACCCCCTTGCATCCACAATAGGTCTCATCTGGTTGATGTAAATTTTTTATGAATTTTTGGGAAGCCAAATTTCTCATCCTGAGAATTTGATGAAGGGTTATTATTTATGATGATTGATATTAAGATCTTTATTCAGCCATTCCCCATGAACTAAGTTTAGTATGGTTCACTGAGTATATTTTTAATAAGGATATCCCATGGAATTCTATTAATACTTTAGAAATTTTGTTAGAAATTGTGTTAATTTTTTTTTTCTTCTGCTTGAAAAGAAATAGTATGTGCAGCGAACTGGGGTTAAGCTTTTCCATGCTGTTTTTTGTCCTGCCAGAGTCTCTGCAGATCTAGCGTTGCCTTTTCTGACAACCTCAATTACTATAAAATTGCAAGGTAACATCTGTATAAATTGCAGCATATGGCTAAGACAAAAATCCAGAAACTGAAATGTTTTTACCTTCACATGGAACAGATATTATATGTTAATTTTAACTTCTCTTTCACGCTTTATAAGCAATATTGCTCTGTGCTGTGAATAACTGGCATTTGCCATTCCAAGTGTCCACAGTTCAGTGAGATCTGGACTAAGATGGTAGAGATGCTGCAAAGCAACAACAGCTCAGAAGTGGACTTAAGTGACCATCTCTTTAATAATCACTGAGGATAAGCCAGCAATAATTTACTGCATGCTGGAAGGGATTAGAATGAAACAATTACAGAGCAAACTGCTGCTGCACTTTCATTCAAGAATTAGAGAAACAGTGATATTGACCAGGAGACGGACATGATGCAGACTGAGACAGGGTAATAGATGTACAGCTTATATTAATGGGTGATCTAGCTATACCCACCTCCAGAAAACTTTCTAAACTCATTAGTGTTAACTTACAAATGTATGATTTGTTACAAAAAAAAAAAAATAACCAAGGTGAAATCTAAATGTATAGTCCTTGTCAACTAATAGTAAAATTATGCATTGTTTCAACAGATAGCACTCTTTCATTTAATGCTGAAGGCATTGGGTTATGTTCCCATACCAGTCAGATGAGTTGCTGACACTACAGTGCAGCATAAGGGGGGTGACATGCTCCAGAGTGCGTTGTCCTTTGGATGAGAGTGAAATTTGAATTTGGACTCACCTTATTTTTCATGCTGCCAACTCTAAGAACAAGATGGTATCAGTTTACTATCTACTCCAAGTTAACTCAAGCTCAGATTATTCCTAAGGCTCTAACTAAATAGCATAAGGCCATCCATCTTCTCAGGACTTGGCAACTAACAGCTTGCTGCTGTTAATTATCTAATCAACATCAGTTGGAAAAGCAATAAAGAGGACAGCAGTTATACAGTCTACACTACTGGCTCAGCACTGCCTCTGGAATGACAGTTTAAACAGTTGTTAAATCAGCTGACCATCCACCCAATCATACAGCTGTAGGGAGGAGGATGTCAAACAGTCATAGACAGCAGAGCGAATTTTATGCTATGTCATCCAAATGTTCAACCATCCGGTTTTAAAAATGCAGAGACTCATTATCATTGAAGGACAAGTAGAACTAGTTTCTTCTAATAAATAAAAATACAAATAATTAGAAAAGACGAGAATCATCTATGCAGGTGAGCCTGGTAGAAGATTCGTATTCTTATTCTAATAAATAAAAATACAAATAATTAAAAAAGATGAGAATAATCTGTGCAGGTGAGCCTGGTAGAAGATTCAAGAAGAAGAATACTGGCACATTTACCTGTGGCTACAGGAGTGTGTGTGTGTGTGTGTGTGTGTGTGTGTGTGTGTGTGTGTGTGTGTGTGTGTGTGTGTGTGTGTGTGTGTGTGAGTGTGTGTGAGTGTGTGTGTGTGTGAGTGTGTGTGTGTGTGTGTGTGTGTGTGTGTGTGTGTGTGTGTGTGTGTGTGTGTGTGTGTGTGTGTTTGATAATTATTCATGCATCTTATGAATCTATTCCACAGTAAATATCTGACAATTTTGGACAAAAGTATAGTGAAGTTTTTTTTATTACTTTGTCAGTCAGATAAATCTTAAGTTTTTATTGTAGGAGATTTGAGGTGAAGTGGAAAAGGAAATCATGACGCATATAAAACAGACTCCTTTTCACTTTCTTGTCACTCATATAAATCTTAAGTATTCTCTTTTGGAGAACTGCAGATAAGTGAATAAGGAAATTATGAAGCATATAAAAATAGATTTCTTTTCGCAGTTTCTCACCTGCTGACCTGGTTTATGTCTCATATTCTTGAGTCCACAGTGAATCCTCAGTGGAGGATTTATAATTTCTGCTGCAGCATTTTGCAGCACTAGAATTCAGAGCATTCAAGGACTACCTGTCTCTTGTTTAAACTAAGTTTCTGAGACCAAACAAAGAAGTCAACAAATACTTTTTTCTCTCGATTTGAACAGTGCTACATTTAACTTTTGTAAGAGGGGTAATGGTGAAAAGAACAAAATTGGAAAGTAAAAGAATCTTACATAATATCTATATATCTATATTTGTATCTCTCTATACATATGTATGTGTATGTGGGTTCACTTCAGATTGTCAAAGTTTGAAAACTTTGAATTTCATATGATCGAGACCATATGATTGAAGTTTTAAAACTTCGAATGTTCTGAATGGAGATCTCCATACAACACAGAATGGGAAACTTTCCCTTTTCCTCACTGTAGTGTGATCTCGGAGTTGGTATATTTAAATAGCGGGGGTGTGGGGGTGCATGGGGTCTTGCCCCCTGCAAAAACGTTGAGGAACACAGTTTTGTGTTCTTTTTCTATTCATTTCAGAATTGTGAAGTTTTGACACTTTGATCATATGGTCGAGTCAAAGTTTGAAAACTTTGACATTCTGAAGTGAATCCATGTATGCATATATATTGCATGTACTGTTGAAATTCAGGGAAAACATGACTTTGTTACACATCTAATCTCATTCTGAAGTATAACTGCTCCATTACAGAACAGCGCCCAAAACATTTACACAGCTTTAAATGATGTAATACACTTCACTAATCTCTCTCTTTCACCAACCCTCTCTCTCTCTCTCTCTCTCTCTCTCTCTCTCTGTCTCTCTGTCTCTCTCTGTCTCTCTCTCTGTCTCTCTCTGTCTCTCTCTGTCTCTCTCTCTGTCTCTCTCTCTCTCTCTGTCTCTCTCTGTCTCTCTCTGTCTCTCTGTCTCTCTGTCTCTCTCTCTCTCTCTGTGTCTCTCTCTCTCTCTCTCTCTCTCTCTCTCACACAAATTTGGGAACACACACACACATGTGGCAGTTGACCTGATATACTGACAGTTAAATTAATAACTACAAAATAAGGACAAAGCATGTGTGTGTGGTGAATTAATAAGTACAAAATTTGATATAATCTACTGCTTTGTTGGACTTATTAATGTATCACTTTGGTTTACTGTATTGTTTTGTTGTTCTAATAAAAGTTTACCATGTGTTTAAAAACAAAAAGAAAGTCAGATGATTCTTGAGAAACTGGTTGAGGAAAGTTATAATGCAAGTCATAACAAACATAGCCAACCTTTTTTTGGTGAACAAATGATTTTAAAGGTCAAACATATCAATAGTTTGAGAGGGTGAGAGATCAGCTGTGGCATAAAATAGCAAGAGAGGATTCGCATTTATCACTATACTGCCCCTGAGTCTCAATCTGTTTGAATAAATTAATAGAAATTCTTTAAGAAAAATTAAGATTATACATTTTTGGATTTGTTTTGGCTATCTGCATTTTAAGACCTTTTCATTAAATGCTTAGTAACAGGGATAATGTTCTGTTTCACAAAGGGCCTGTTTCAGATATTGCATAAGTGCACATCATAAGCACATACATATGTAGAAAAGTAGCATTATACATTATTTACATGCATACTGATTACATAAAGAGTAAATTTTATAAATCTTCAAATAAAACATACGTCATAATAAAGGCTATGCAAATGCATATGTCACATGAGTTTTGCCAAACTTCTAAAAATAATTCCTTTAGCAGCAATAGGATTTCTAGAGGAATATTTTAGCAATAACCCATGACTAGGTGTGGGTAATGCTGGATTTACCAATGGGTGATCATGATGAAGTATTTATGATAAAGTTAATTTCATTTTCTTTACACCAACAGCTTCTTTATGTAATTGTAAACCTTCTGAAAAATTGGTTTACTTATATTCTGTCGGGAAGACATAACGTGTATTTTGTCCTTCCTTAGAGTAGTTTCATTATAACCCCTACTCTTAAAACCTGCTATGAGTTTTTCTATCTGACATTCTAAAGCATCATCCTTTTGTACTTTGTCTAGCTGTTCGCAGCACTTGTCCTTTAGATATACTATTAAAAATCAATTTTGGATGCATACTCAAGTCTAGGTAAATATGTATTTTTTTAATGTCCTTAAAATAAACGCTTGTCTTAAGTGAACCATGAGTCTTTTCTAATCTAATATCTAAAAATGTATAATATTTAATGGAATAGATTATTTAACATTCAAAAATCCTACACCTTCTGTTAACTATATTAAGAAAGCAACTAGAACTAGTTCACTACTACTCCAAAGTATAAATATATCATCTACAAAGCATTTATAAAAAAGAATATGGGACAAAGAAGTCAGCAATTGCCAAGTTGGTGGGATTTGTCTGAAGGAATGTTTACTGCCAAACATCATAGCTTTTATTTCAGATAGGAATGGTTTTGTAACCACTGTGATACTCTGTTGAAGTTATTTTTGAATTTCATTCATTCATTAAATTTGTTGTCCAGATAGGTGGAGCTGGACAAGTGTAAAACCTGTGCCAATGATTGTGCAATACTATTAGATGTATAACTAAACTAAAACACCTTCAGTGATCTTTTAAGAAAATAATTAAAACAAACTTGAGTCTTGTAGTTAAGCATTAAACCATACCTTTCTTTAGATCTAGTTCTGTAATAAAAAACTCAGAATATGGCAAAAAGTTAAAAAGTGTTTTCTGCATATGCCAAGCTCCCAACACCCCACATATCTAACTGTACTAATTCCAAGACTACATAACCCTAGGGTTGCTGTTACACGGTCTTACCCCATTTGATGGGTAGGATTTTAAGAAATATAGAAACTGATGGAGTACCACATGTAGTACCGTTTTAAAAGTGTTTACACATCAGAGTAGTAAGGTTAATGGGGTTTATATTAGATCAGCGAACGCTTAAAAAATCGAATGTTGATTGATCGAACTTATGTAAGCAAAAGATTAAAATATCGAAGCAACAGAAACCCAAATTTTTTCCTAGGGAAAGAATTTGGTTGTCCGTTTCTGTTGCTTCGGTATTTTCAGTGCTGTGGTGGAAAGTTACAGGTCGGGTTCAGGTAAGTGTGCAATTGTGTGGATGTGAGTGTTAGGGCAGGTTAGGTGAGTTAGGGTTAAGGTATGGGTTTGGTATGTGTGCAATTGTGTGAACATGAGGGTCAGGGCAGGTTAGGTGAGATAGGGTAAGGGAGCAGGTGAGGTGAGTGTGCGATAGTGACGGACCTTAGAGTTAGGGTTTGGGTTAAGGTAAGTGGATAGTTAGTGGTGTGTGTATAGTTTAGTGTAGGGTTAGGTGTCAGATTTTAAGTGTATGTGTGTATATTGCTGTTTGTTTGGTGTGCTTGTGTTCTGTGTATGTGTTTTGGATCAGCGATTTTTTTCCCTAGGAAAAAAATTGCTGTTCTGACAGTTTGAGATTGTAAGCTTTTGCTTACATAAGTTCGATCAAACAGCGTTCGCTTTTTTAAGCGTTCGCTGATCTAATATAGACCCGGTTAATGGCGCTGTAATTGCTAGTTTCTTCTTTACCTGGGTACCTAATAAGAGTAAAATTTTAGTACCAAATAATACATAACTTCCTCACGCTTCCAGTAAGAGTGTGAGACACTATTCAGATGCATAAGCATGGGGTAAAAATATAACACAAAATATAAGCATATTATCAAAGATAGTATGAAATCTTTACACATTAATAAATGATATTGCAAAAATTTATCTCCCAAACTCATTTATTTTTGTTTCGGAAAAAAGGAGCTATAACATGTAAATCCTTTTTCATTGCATCATTAGTACCATTAGTATGCTGGTCATGTTGTATGCTTTCATACATTGAATAGCTTCAAAGTCATGTATAATAGGGAATTCAGAAAACTGTGCCAATGATAAATCGACTCTGAAAATAGGGATGTACTCCTTAAAATCAGTACAGTTAAGATGACTGTCCACATGAATTCATTCATGTCTTGGATCACTCTCTCATCCCTTTCCATCAAGACAGGTCTATAGTTCTCTTCAAATACATATCCACTCATCAATAGCAGTGGTACTGAACACAAAAACTCAAACACACATTTGCTGAAACTATTTTATTGCACTGCAGAGACACACTTTCTTTCTGCTTGTTCCATCGAGGCAGCAGAAAATGTGTGATTTATTCTTGCAGAGAAAATCGCTGTTGCTAGTCCTCTAATAAAGGGAGTTGCGGCGGTTGAGTGTAACCCATAGCCATTGCAAATAGCACAACAATGTCCTTTGTTTATACCAGCACTTTTAACTCTAACTGAAAAATGTCAACTTAATGTCTTACTGTGGCTTTGATTGGGTGCCAGGCTGAAGTACAAGGCATTAGTGATGTATATCCTTAAAGGTAGTCACTAATGTGCAGTTTGAATGATTTCTGTTAAAAGACTGAGATTGTGGTATCTCAAAGAATTCTCCTTATCTCAAGCTAAACTGGTCTCTGAATTATTATATATATGATGCAGGCATGTACCTCCATATAGAGGTAGTATGGGGGAGTGGAGGGTAAAGCTTTCTGCAAAAACACTTTAACAGTTTCATAGCATGATTCAGATTTCATACAATATGTTATTTCATGTTATTTCATTGTGATTTGCAATCACACTTGCTAGTTCACAATGATTGCATTTCTGTTATATAACCACTTTTACCTCACCACATCATTGCTCCATTCTTCATAAATAATAGTCTGGCGACATTTACTATACATATCGAATGTGCTTTACTAAGCCAAGTCAGATCGTGACAAAAGTGGGCGTGGTTCAGTATGGTTCAGATATGCAAAGACAGAGGTAAAGTAGAACCTAGCAATTACAGGGCCATTAACCTTATTACTCTTCTTTCGGATATCTTCAAACTACAGTTCATGAAAAACACAGGCATGCAGAATGGAGTAAAGGAAATAAATTGGCCCAGTGTGACGTTGTCTAAATCAGTGTACGTCCAAGTGCATTAATCAGTTTTCTGAACTCCTTGCAGCCATCTTTGGCCATTGTGAACTTATAGATGTGGCATATGCTGATGTGCAAACACTTTTAAAACTGTACTACATGTGGTTATCACTGATGTTTTCATAGAAAATTTCCTTAATTGATATAAAAATGGGTTAACGTTGGGCTTAGAGCGAAGATAATGAATTTTACAGGGGCATTTTTGATTTGTAAATATTGGCTCTAGGTGATTGGGTCACATCGTCTAACATTGATCTAACTTCACACCCCCATATAAAACAGGAAAAAAGGGGATTGATAATGACGACAACAACGCCTGATGTTTATCTCTGCGATTAGTGGATTTCCACAGGGATCACTCATGGGATTCTTGTTGCTCGGTTTATTTAAGGTCCAGTTCCTTCTCCATTCTGACATGTGCCTTTGAATATGTTGATGGTTGCAAAGTTAACAGTTACTGTGGGAATGTGGCCTAGAGTTTGTTCAACATCAGTTGGTTCTTCTAACAGGCTGACTCAGCAAGGTCAAATCAATTTTAAATAGTATATACAAATGCTGTTATGATTTGCAATGGGCATAAGTAAAACTGTAACCATTGATACTCATTTTGACTACATGATTAAAAAAGCCCCATGACACATATATGATGCAGTACTTATTAGCACTAAAAGTATGATCACAGTACTGCAATTTGTTATGGAGAATGGTAGAAATGGAAAGAAAGGCAGTGCCCCCAATGCCCTTGCTATTTTTACTCTAACATCAGTGTACATCATGGTAAAGGGAATTGTATGAGGCACAATAATCATGGTATAAAAAAACAAAACTCAAGCAGCTCACATGTTTGTGATCACATACTTAATTCGATCACTTCTGCCTGGCTCCCAATTAAAAGATATTACAAAACAATTTTACAAATTCTTAGCAGCATGACAAAAAATATACGTGTGTGTATATTCTTCTATATGTCTTAATAATAAAAGCTATTACAGAATGCAGATTCACTTTCATTTACGCATCCAATAATAAGGTATATAGACTTATAAGGGTACACCTCTTATTCAGGTATATAGGCTTATAACAGTAAAGCTCATTATTAGTACACACACACACACACACACACACACACACACACACACACACACACACACACACACACGCACACACATGCACAAACACACAACTGCATGCAAAAAATCTGCATACTCGCTTGTCTCTTACAGAGATAAACTGGTGTCACTCGGAATAATTTGAAGGTTTTAAAAAATAAAGGTTCATAGGTGTGTACAAGGCTAATGATCACTGAGGCCTTTTTAAGCCAAGCTATGCATCCCAAATCTCTGACAAGTTCTGGTATCATTTATTAGGGAACATTAACAAATATAGCAACCAGGGCAATTTGTTTCAAATTCTTTCATTAAAATGGCAATAAACACCACACTGTATGAGAATCCATTATCCACTTATCATAGTTTAAATACATTGAGTTAAACACAGATTTTTTGAGATAATGAGAAGTTAAATATAGTGAAACTAATTACCTTATATTAGCAGTTATCTAAATCAGATTCTGCAGTTAAAATGAATATTTACCTCTGGGAATGTGTATATAATAAATTATAAAAGTTAAGTAAAATAATTTATGCACCCTAGCTGTTGAAAAGCCTAAGAAGCAAGGAAACTAAAAGACACACACACACACACACACACACACACACACACACACACACACACACACACACACACACACACACACACACACACACACAAAGCACTTGCATGCATTTATTCAACATTCACATACACAGAAGAGTAAACAGAAGAAATAAAATACTGTCATTTTATTATTGAAGAATACACTTGTTATCAGAAGTTTTTACAATTGCAAATCAGCAGTTTGAGTTATGTTGGTTCTCCTATTTATCTCAGCTAATAATGACAGGTTGCTTGAGAAAAGTTGGACGGTACTTATGAGTTATTTGTATGTCGTACTTTTCCTCTTTCAGTTTTATCATTGCTTTCCACTAAGCCTTCACAGAGTGATTAGACAGAAGTAAGTACTTTCCTATACTTATTTCATTCTATCCTTAGCTGCCGTTATCTTTTTTCCTGTGTTTTTCAAATCTGCATTTAAATTGTGTTAATTAAAACTTCAACGTCTTTCTGACCCATTGCTCTTGTCTACATTTCTCAGTGGATGGCATTTTCTTATTATCTTATGGTGTCTCTCCTTTCATTTTCAGAAATACTGAATGAGCCCATTCCTGGTGGGTGAATATTTAATGCAAGTTCCCTCAGTGCACTCAAGGCTGTCACTGGACAGATATCAATGGCAATTTCTGCTCACAAAAGGTGTGACTGTGAAACACTGGAATCTCTAAAGCCACTTAGTAAAGAATCATTCAATGAAAGCCATACCATTATTCTATCACCTGTATGTAAATGGTCATTATTTATACTAGTTTAAAGTATCATAATATATTTATGTTTATAACACTATTTTATTTCCTTCAGTGCTATTTCATTAGGAACAACTCTACTGCAAGTAAATATATATATATATATATATATATATATATATATATATATATATATATATATATATATATATGTAGTTCTACTTTGATATGCCAAAGACCAAATTACCACCGTAACAGCTACAAATAAATGCAATCTGAGGGTCATGCTGCTCGACGCTAAAAGTCTAAATCTCAAAATGCACTCACTCGAAGCACTCCTTAAATTGGAGAACATTGACATCTGTGCTGTAACAGAGACCTGGTTCAATTTAGCAGAAAGCACCCCTGCACTACCAGGCTATAACTCATTCCACACCTTTCTGCCCCAGAACTTGAACTGAAGCTCCAAAGGCAGTGGTGTTTCCATATTCATAAAAGATGCCACACCTCCAGACTGGTAGCTCAACATAATGCATCAGAGATACTTCAGGTGCAGCTAACATTGGGTAAGACAGCGATTCAGGTTGTAGCCTGCTACAGGTCCCCAGCCATGTCCCAAGACTCACACTCCATTTTCCTAGCACCCTGGAGAATATTAGGGTCCAACCTAATACTCTTATACTGGTTGACTTCAACTTCTCCATTAACTGGGCAAACTACTCATGTACCAATACACTTGCCCAACGTTTCCTGGAATTCATTAATTCCAATGCCCTGGACCAGCTCGTTCTTACCCCCACTAGAGGTAGAAACATCCTTGACCTGGTCATTAATAACATGGGTGACCATTGCTCTACACCAATAGTCAACTTCTCCCTGGTTAGATCTGACCACAAACTAATTACCTTGGAAATCCACATCCCTCACACATCCCCCACCACCACCCCCGTAAAGGTAACCACCATGAAAAACTTCTCCAAAGTTAACTTTGGGCTCCTAAAAACAAAGGTGGATAATTTCACGGCACCCATGCAAATGGAAAATAGTTGCATGACTGCCAAATCATACACCAATGCACTGTACAAACATGTACACAAACACATGGATCTTGTCATACCCAATAGAACCAAGATGCTCTCCTCCAAAAAAAGGAAGCCAATCTGGTGGTCCCCTGCCATAAACAAACTGTATAACAGAAGGAGAAAACTGATGTGGAATAAGGTAAAGTCCCAAGACTGGAAAAACTCCCTTATCAGCCTCAACAAAATGTTGAGAACCCTCATCAAATCCTCTAACGCTAGCTATGAAAACAGAATTGCAGCAGATAGTAAAGACAACCACAAGCCCTTCTATAGTTATGCAAAGAATCTCCACAGCAAAACCCAGATTTGCTCTGAGCTACTGCACAATGCTACCTCCTATACTGAGCCAATGGATATTGCCAATATACTGGTCAATGGATTCAGTGCTAGCTTTACCCCCCCCCCCAAGGACCAATCACAATACCAGTAGATTGCCAGGCACCAAGTATTATTGCTGCACAGGTTAAAACAGCACTCTCCAAGGCTAAAAATACAGCTTCTATGGGACCTAACAATATCCCTGGCTGTGTTCTACATGAACTACAGAGTAAACTGGATCCTCACCTGTGTGTCCTGTTCAATCACAACCCCACCTCAGGCTTTGTCCCTACTGAATGGCACACTGCTACAGTCATCCCTCTCCACAAAGGAGGAGCGACTACAGACCCTGGGAACTATCGCCCCATTAGCCTCATGAGTCTGATATGCAAAGCTGTGGAACACATCATCATGCACCTAATAAACAAGGATATAAGGAATCTCCAAACTCTGGATCACACACAGTTTGGTTTTGTGAACAGTAGATCATGCCTGCTCAACCTGGTCGACTTCTTTGAGTCAGTCACCAGAGCTGTGGATGAAGGCAAGGTGGTTCATACAGCCTACCTTGACCTGGCAAAGGCCTTTGATACCATTCCCCATTCAGGAATCATAGAAAAATGCACTAAGCTAGGCATAAACCCCTATATCACTAGGTGGGTTGCAAACTGGCTCACAGATAGAACCCACTGTCTGAAAGTAGTTGACTCCAAGTCAGACTGCCGACCAGTCATGAGTGGAGTCCCACAGGGTTCGATCCTGGGTCCTGTCCTGTTTGGTATCTACTTCTCTGAAGTCCAGGCCAACACGAAGGGACTCTGGCTGACAAAGTTCACAGACGATTGCAAGTTGGGAGCTATTATTAACTCCCCAAGTGATGCTGACATCCTACAGAAAGGACCAATGATTGGTGTCAGAACCATGGCCTTAAGCTCAATGCCAAAAAATGTATCATCATCCCCTTTGGGAAAACTCAGTACCCAGGAATTACCACATCAAATGTAGTCCACTGAACACAGAAGGTGTTATAAGAGATCTGAGAACACAGGTTGACAGCAACTTCTCTTTTGACCACCACATTGCCACTGCGGTCAGAAGGCCCTTCTATGGAAACATCTTATTACTAAGGGTTTTGCATCCAGGAAAAAAAGAGGTCATTGTCTCCCTCTACTCATCCCTCATTAGGCCAATCATTGAGTACAATGCCCCATTTGGCATGTACCTCACTAGACACCTGCAACAACTGGAGAGTCAGCAAAAGTACCTCACAAAGAGGATCCTAGGCCATAAACACTTGTCCTACATAGACAGACTGAAAAAACACCAGCTATTCTCTGTCTCATATTGCCTACTTAGAGGGAATCTCTGTTTGACTTACAAAGCCATGTCTGACTCAGCTCTGTTAGAAATGCTGCATCTAAAGAAATCCCAATCCCTCCACACCATATGCTCCAGAGACCTCATCCTCATTACCACAATCAACAGAACATGGTGGATGGACAGGTTCATAACCCAGAGACTGCCCATGCTATGGAATAGACTTCCCATACATGTCAAGCAGAGCACCTCACTGGCCCTCTTAAAGAGGAATCTTGATGAGTGGATGGGAAATAGAAAATTCACCCCAGGGATCACTCCAGTGGCTCTACTCGACAGAGGCACTGGGAACTAAGGTCTTGTAGCATGATGCCAGGGTAATCCTATGGGCTAGGCTTGTAAAGGCTCCAGGGCTATTAGCCTAGTACACACCTATGAACATATAATCACTCATGAACATTATTTTCACAAGACCAAAATAATGAAACTGAAAATCCCGAACCATGTTCTTTTTCTCAAGGCAAGTAAACACTTGCCCAACATGGGGAAGTATGCCCTTTCCTACTGTAGTGCGATTCTGAGTTGGTATATATAGTTGGGGGGTGTGAAGGGCACAGACCCCACCTAGGTGGGTTTCAGATGGTACTGTGTGTTTTTTGTAATTTTGGGAAACTGTTTACTTGCCCTGGGAAAAAGTTTGTGGTTCGGGGTTTTCATTTTCGTTATTTTCTTCCCACAAAAATGACATTCATGAATATGGGCTTTCAGTTTATCAGTATATCAAAGTAGAAATATATATATATATATATATATATATATATATATATATATATATATATATATATATATGTGTGTGTGTGTGTGTGTGTGTGTGTGTGTGTGTATCGCTCCATACCCTAAGATTTTTGTAGTATTTGTAGTATGCTGTTTATCTTTAGATCATCCAAGCCCTTTTGCTGTTTCAGGAGCAATTGTATGAATGCATCTTTATTCGACAGATTAGAAGCCCTACTTTACAACTCCACAGTTCTAGTACCACCAAAGGTAAAATGTTATTTCCTATTATGACTTTCATCCCTGGATGTTCAAAGGGCTAATAAGCTGCATCCTTGTGTTCATAAGTCACCAAATGCATCATAGAGGAGCCTGGAGTTTGATGGGGTACAGTTATTTTGAAACAAAACTTAGTACTACATCATTTACATATGTGACTGCCTGCCAAACAAGCTACTCTATTAGCACGGGTCACTGCAGAGACCTTAACTGTATTATAATTACCATTTTCAAGATGCAGATGTCACTGATACTAACTCCCTCTATATAACTTTCCTTCGGGTCTAAAAAGGGTTATATGTCTAAAATGTTTTTCTTATTCTTATGGAATTTTAATGGAATTTTACACATATGGATTCCTATCAAATATCCTTAGATTGTTCTCTCAGTTCTGCAAGCAATAGAGCAGCTGCATCCTCCACAGAATCAACTAAGAACCTAGGGAGTTGAAGGGTTAGCTGGGAGGGAAGGCTTTTATGACAAAAAGGCTAATTTGCACATCTTGGGTGGGGGAAAGTGTAGTTTTTTGCAATATATTGTTGCAGTATAGTGGAGGTCAGGGAGGTACATTATTTCCATGCAGTATTCATATGTACATGGAGGCAGACATCCACACATCATGGGCAGGTACATTGATTAACACTTGTATACTCATCACTATAATTATTAAATACAGGAGCAGATAATGCAATGGCCCTATGCCATGATCTCCTCTCCTACCAACAAAGATAGTTTATAATGGTGCACCAGCCCTGATAGGGTTTGAATCCCTGGTCATGGAGGAGGGTTAAGATGTGGTGTCAGAGTGTGACTGGGAGGATGGAGAGGCACCGATCCCTACAAGTAATCATGAAAGTCAATAGGGTCCAAAAAATTAAAAAATAAATAAGATAGATAGATAGATGTGTATGTGAGAACTCTGAAAGAGTGGTGCACAGTCTCAAAAGGAGGTAAATGGATTAAATATTTTATACAATGTCCTAAACAAGCAATCCAGCACTTAGAACTGTAGAAAGTAAGAATAACATCTCCAGTGTGTGTCTACCATGAGTAGTATCAGCATTATATACCATTGTTATATCATGTAATCTAAGCCAGAAATAATCATTTCTAAACATTTCACCATTCAAAGTCCATTATAAATAGGTTCTTAGATTACAGGTACTTATTAAGCCATTGGTCTGTGAAAATCTTAAGAAGCATTCCCATGGTATTTTTTTTTTTTTTGCCGTTATATTTTGTGAACAAATAATCCAGAGGAGGGGAGAATAAGGATTTGTTGGGATACTTACATGCTTTCTCTTTCCATAAGGGACATTGATGCTACACCTGGTCTGAACTTATGGTTTCCCTTCCAATTATTCAAATTTCATTTGACTAAAGTAAGAAAAGTACCTTGCTTTATGTGGAGTGGATTTTTTGTGATACATATATATCCTTCTGACATGCCCTGTTTATGTTGCAAAACAGATCGAGATCCAACAGGTGTTAATTCAACCATTGGACTTGTGAATGTCTGAGAGGATAGTGTTGATTGAGGCTGTGTATGTGAGCCAGAGGTCAGCTCTTAGTACCCTATAATACCGAGAAGAGAGAAAAGCTTTAAGATGGTCTTTACAGTGTTTATGATTTAAGCCTTTGATTTTTTTTTTAGTGAGAAAGGGCTGTGGTCATTCCAGCTGTGCCAAGGATTTGAACAGATACATACTGAAAGGGCTTTGGGCCAGATTCACAATGGCTTGCACGGAATCTAAGAGTAGAGTAAGACTCCATGCAGCCATCATGTCCAATGAGCGATCCAGGAACAACCTGTAGGGACGTGTAAGAGAGCTCCTAAAACGGCTCTTACACGGACAGGGCTGGGACATGCAAATCACCTCAATTTCAGGCAAAAGGCATGCAAATGAGGTAGATTTGTGATTCAGGAAACCCAAACCTGTCTGAGTAAGAGCAATGTTATTTGCAGAAATGTACTCAGTTGACAACTGAGTACCGTTCTGCAAATAGCAAAACGGAGCCGTGACAGCTCCAAATAAAGGTTGCATCCAGTGCAGAAAGCATGCCAATGGCCAAATATATGGTCATTGGAAATTTTCCCTGATGCAAAATAAAACATTTTTTTTTTTCGCCTATTTCCAATGTTTAAGTGTAGAGCAGCGCCACGCAAACGGGCTGCACTCTAAAAACCAGAATACTACAAATTAAAACCCACAAATGTGGATTTTATTGAAAGTGGTAATGTACAATGCAAGGGAATGGCAGGCTAAAGACAAGATGGCCACCGAGTAGAGGTTGCTAAGGGGGGAAGCTCAGTCTAAGACATGTAACCAAGCATTAGTAGGCAATCCTATGTAAATGAGTGTTAGGATAGTGAATCGCTAGTTTACATAGCAAATGAGCACAGTCAGTGGAGTGTAGGAGTAGGATATGGGGAGTAACAGAGTAGAAGATAGGTGACATCACGAGGGGGGTATGTATGAAAGAAGTGAAGCTCATTGGAGCAGAGTGGCATGTGTCTGCTGTCATTTAGACATCATGGAAAGAGGTGTGTCAACAGGTAGGCTAGGGAAAGCCAAGAAATGGAAGGTGTATACCATGGATAACACCAAAGTTTCTTGCTGAGTGTGCATGTGCGCGTATGCACGCCTGTAAACCCAAGTAAGACAGAATGCTTGCGTGTAAGTGTGAGTGTGTGCGTTTAAGCCAGAGTAAGCATGTATACGGCTGTTTAAAGAGTTGTAAGTGTGTTTGTGCTGGTGTGCGCGCGTTTTAACCTGAATAAGCAAGTGTTAGTCCTTGTAAGCATGTGTGTGCGTGTGTTAGCTGCTGTGCGCGTGTGTGTGGCACTCCCCCCCTGAGGAAACAGAAAGGAAAAAGGAAGCACAAGAAATAATAGGAAGCTACCAGGGAGTACTAGCAGAGCTAGCAGGTGAAAACAATCAGAATCAGGCAATTACACAGACAGTACACTAGCCCAGCCCAGCCTAGCACTTAAAACTCTGCAAACAACAGTCCATTATGTTTCACACAAGAGACACTGCAGTAAGCTAATAGAAGTGAAAACTGAAAAAGCTTTACTGAGACAAAGAAATGTTAGGGGCTGCCATTGCTGTTATAAGGCGACATATGCAACTTGCTGAGGGTGGTGACAATGGAAATGCTGCTGGACAACCCACAGTGAGGAGATGGAGAAGGGTGTACAGGCCCAGGGTAACCTACCAGGGGCTACATGAGCTGGAGATAGTGGAGCGCTATAGAGTGGACAGAGACCTCCTGCAGCAAATTGTTGAGCTGTGCAGGCCATGCCTCACACACAGAACCAACAGAGGGGAACCCATCCCAGTGGAAACCAAGGTATGTGTTGGCCTAAGAATATTAGCAACAGGTACCTTCCAGAGACCAACTGGTGATATGATGGGGATATCACAGGCATCAGCATCCAGGGTACTACACCAGTTCCTGGATGCCATGTCAGCACATGTCGGTGATCATGTATATTTCCCCAATTCCCGTGAGGTATTGGCCAGCAATATGCGTCTCTTCCAGCAAATAGCAGAATACCCTGAGGTAGTGGGTGCAATAGACTGCACTCACATATGCATCAAAGCAACAGCCGGCGAGTGGGGTAGGGTCTACTTCAATCGCAAGGGCTTCCCCTCTATCAACTGCCAGGTCATGTATGATGCCCATGGCATAATACTGAATGTGTGTGCAGGCTGCCCTGGGTGCTACCATGATTCCCATATCTGGCATTGACGCAGCTGTACCAGACATTTGCCAATGGGGACATCCCACATGGTCACCTAGTGGGGGATGCTGGCTATGCACTGGGACCGTGGCTGATGACACCCATCAGAAATGCACACACACCTGAAAAGGAATGCCATAATGCGGCATACGCACAAACACGTAGTGTAATAGAGCATGTGTTAGGGCTGCTCAAGTCACAGTTCCGGTGCCTGGACACATCTGGTGGAGCCTTGCAGTACTCACCAACTACATGTACCCAAATTGTCAAGCTATGTGCTATGCTACATAATATGATCCTGTGAAAACAGCTGCAGCAGGACCAGCATAGGCCTGGGCCAAACAGCCCCCCACCATTGCCAAGGCCATCACAGGCAGAGCATGACACGGAGGAGGAACAACCTGAGCCTGCCCCAGTAGGCAGAAGGAGGCATGCTCAGTATGCTTTGGACTTGGCATAGAGGCAACGCATAGAATATACACTGGCTCAGTAGGAACTCTGGAAATTATACCCCTCTCCGACTCGTACATAAAGTAAAAGGGATGCCTAAGTTGACACTACCTGCTTCCAAACATGTGCAGGGAGTGTAGTATGTGCATCCAACATAGGCAGCACTGCAGCACCACCTAAGGCATGAATGCCACGTGTTAAGCAATATAAAGCAGTGCTAAACAGCAATTACCACCATGTAGTATATGCAAACAAAATCGCACACTCCAACTAGCACAACTGTGGTCAATGTTCAGTAATATTGTGTAACGTCTAGCAATGTTGGTGAATATTGAGCAATGTCGGACAAGCCTGGTCTAAGTAGGACATAGTTGAACAAAAGCCAACATGCTCATATTTGCTTAACAGGCCATTAAGCAGTGTGGTCTGCTCAGTATGAAAATATAAAGCAGTGATGGGCCTCGAACCCAGGATACTGTGCACTATAGCCAAAGTACTGAACCACTAAACCATAACAGTATTGCAGTGGTCCACCTGTATGATAGAATGTTGATAAGTCTATGCAAAGTATTCCATGGAAACCCTGCAGGCACAGCATAATCCTTGTTGAGTTATGACACAAAGGTGAGTCCTGCAGTGAGAACAGAACCTGACTTCCAACACACACAGTATAAATGTTAATACTGGTCATGTTCGCACACATCAGCAAATGTAGTGGACCTCAGATAGCAACATACTGAAGGGTCACACTGGGCATGCTCACACACTTGAATAAATGAGACAAATGTCAGGCAACAAAACATGTAATGTCAGAACTGGGCATGCTCATACACTTAGGCCATGTCTGAGTACAGCAGTGGGTCACGCATATCTGGCAGTTGCATGTGTTAACCCAGGAACCTGTCACTATACAGCAATCCGCTCTGTGCACACAGTTATATGACAACAGACACATCTATAATATAGTGGAACCCTGTCATAATCAGATATGTTCTGCAGATACTGAAGTTCTTCATGGAAACTGGTAAAGCAAAGATGATAAAGACCTGCAAACAGTATCAGCAATAAATATTGGGCATCTTGAACATTAGCATAGGTTCAGAGATCGATACTAGGCTATCTGCCCTAGGGCATGTACAAGCTTAGCCAGAGTGTGTTTGGCATTCGCAACCCTGTCAGATTACTACACTGTGTGTGTGAATAGTAAGTCACACAAGATAGCCCATGTGCGTTTATGCTAGTGTGCCTCTGTCTAGCAGGGACACAGAAGATATCCCAGGGGTAAATATACAATCACCCATACAGTCATCAAGATGTCTCCAGTAGGTGGTCAGTGGGTGGCTCTGCCTATGTGAAACTGGGATTACATTCTGTAGTGAGTGGAGCCTCTGGGATATGAATCTGTCCCTCCACAATGTCCTATTAACATCTGTGCTGAGGTATACATCCCTGCAGTGTGTAGCTCCAAGGGAGTTGGATATCCTGAGGTGGAGCATGTCCAGTAATTCTGGTTTGGGTATAGCTGTAATCAACAGCCACACATCATATCTGAGTAGGTGGTAAGCGACTGAGTAGAGCTGGAGTTACTGAATCTGAACTATGCAGGGCATCTGTGTGAGTCCCTATATCTGCTTGGTGAGGACCGTCTGTGGCCAGTAGAGTTGCTGCAGGTGTCAGGTAAGGTACACCCAAAATGTGGCATTGTAACCAAGCATGGATGTGATGAGTATAGGGACACAATGACCTCACTCAATCTAGATGCGAACCCATATGGGATAAGGTGGCACACATAGAAGGTGTGCCCAACCACTTTGGCAACGTGAATGTTAAAGGCGACAGTACGAACAAGTGATGTCCCCAAACCCCTAACAACTCCTACCATATGCAGTGGAGTACTACCTATGTGGTAATGTGTGGGCATGTTGTTACTCCCAAAGGGAATGACTATGCAACTAATGGTATTTAGCTGTAGGCCATGGCTCAGGCACAAGTCACCCATCTCTGTGAGACCCTGATTGAGCATGCATGTGGCAGCTGGAGAGTTAATCATGGCACCCAGTTTGCAGTCAAGTGCAAACATGTTCAGCCATATTCCCCCTGTGATAGCCTGTACGTAAGGCAAATATATACTGAACAAGAGAGATCCCAGGACCAAGCTTTGTGGGATGCCATGTGTAACTGGTGTATAGTCAGACATGGCACCTGCAATCCTGACCTTGTGGGTGCTATCCCCGATCTAGGTATCAATCCATTGTGTGAGATATGTGTCCAAATTGATGCTGGTGAGCCTATGCATAATGGCCCAGTTAGTTAATGTGTTGAATGGTTTTGCAAGGTTCAGGTAGGCTGTGTGGATAGCCGTCCCTATGTCGATGGACCCGTTAGCCATTTAAAGAATACCTACAGGTTCAAGAGGCAAGATCTGCCCACAACAATGCTGAAATGAGTAGGACACAGTGTCTGTAGGTTCCCAATGTCTATGTGTAGGAGTCCTATGACAATATGCTCCATAGCTTTGCAGAATAGGCTACATAGGCTTATAGGGCAATACTATCTGTGGTCCATTGTGGCAACAACTCTGTGGAGTGGGACCACTGTCACAGTATGCCATTCCTTGGGTACATATCCTGTGGTAACTCCGATATTGAACAGTGATGTAATGTGAGGGTTGCGTTTGTCATGATGCTCGTGCATGATGCAGGCTAGGACACCATCTGGTCACATTGATACTGTGATGTACACTGTGGGGAGAACAGCACTCACCTGTTACTGCATGATGTCAGGGAGGTTATACTCTGTTGGGATGGATAGTTGCTCCTTAGGGGGGGATGGGTGGGAGACATCTGCACTGAACCTATTTGCCAGGATGTAGGCAATGCCAGTGGGTTCAGGGTAGGTTTAGTCAGTATGCAGTAACTCACAGCATATCAGTCAGTGCCCACCTAGGTTCCTGACATAACTGAAGAAGGCCATGTGATAGTCCTATGTGTCAGGTGCAATTGTCTGGTAGAAGCAGCCCTTAGAAAAGTCCATGAGTGATTGTAGCTGTCTGCTAGTACAGATCACAGATGCCTTCCCAGTCTGGGATTGTGCTCTATCATGTAGTAGCGTCCGCCTGACATTGTACAGCTTAATAATGGCTGGGGTCTACCAGATAGGTCCCCTGCCATTGTAGTAGTGGGTCTTGTTGTTATTTGGGATAGCACAATCCATGCAGTCCACTAGGTGTCCATAGAATGTGTATGTAAAGGATGCAGCAGTGTGAGCCATATATGCCACTGTCTCAGGATCTCTGAAGGATACCACCTTGCTTCGGTGAAGTGAGATGTTGGCTCATGAGAAGTTCACCAAGATTACCCATGATGGGTGTGTGGAGGGTATATGCATGTCCTGTAAGATACATGTATGTTCTGACCTTACCAATGAGGGGTATATCGCTGGTGTGGAACATAGAGTCCCCATGTTGGTGATGAGCAGGTCCAATGTGTATTCCCCCTTGTGGCTGTGCTGACTGGTTGTGCCAAAGCATGAGTCCACAAATTGTAGTGACTGATGGGTGAAGTTGTAGGGGGTTGAGTAGTATCCCCAGTAAATATGTGTGTATATGAAGTCACACAATATAATGGTGTCTGTGGAGACCTTCATATTCTCCATAGTTCCCACAAAAGCTGAGTGTGGTTCCTGAATTTGGAAGTGTGTTCTGTAGCAGGCAATAAACTGAAAGGCAGTATTGCACAATGGTAGTTGTATATGTATGGTCTGTGATGCTTTGTGCAGTGCTACTAACCTGGAGGTGTGTGTATCTGTGATGTATATGGATACTCCCCCTAGTTGTGTTGTCTGTTCCAAGACTTGTTGTCAGGCAGCATGGTATGAAACATAACCTGGTAGTGCTGCTGTGCATAAGCAATCCTGAACCAGGTGTCTGTCAGTGCACAGATATTGCTCTCCTCCATACTGAGGAGAGTCCTGAGTGGCCACAATATGAGGTTAACACAACTGTTGTTGAGCAGCATTACCCTTAGTTTCATTTAATCTGTAATGTCTATGGAGGTGAGTTTGTCTTCTGAGCCCTGCTTAAAAAAGGCACACTGGTGGTAGAAAGAGCCTTAGCCAGCATACCAATGTCCAAGGGTGACAGGTGCAAGCTGTCCATAGTGAAGCTACGTGGCATGTTGAGGATGTCACCATACGCTGACAGACACTGTATCCCCTATGAATGAAACAAATTTGTTAGCCAACTGTTAAATGTGATGTGTGTGTCCGTATACTGTGACATCATAATTGGTGGGTGTAAGATGCTATACAAGGTCAGGGTCATACTGGCCTGGGCTACATGATCAGAGTGTACCTCCATGTATCATGTCATGTAATGTGGTCCAGGGAGTAACGTTTGAGGTTACACACACCAGCATGGACAATAATGGTGCCAGTCTTGTACTTGCTTTGGAGTGACCTGACTGCCTGTGTTATGCGGCAGATCCTGGCACCCAACAGACAGCCCAAAGTGACTATTCCCTTATCAGGGCTGGTGAGTGGTACGTCAGTGTGTCTGAACATAAGTGTCGCCTATTACAAGTGTATTAGGTGTGTTGTTTAGCCCGAAAGGGCAGTGACTGTGTGGCACACTGACATTGTGAACGTAGTGATATGTGAGTATTGTAGTGAGGTAGCAGGTGTGTGTGTGTCTGCTTTGGAGGTCTCTGCTGCTTAGGTAGAGTACATTTACAGCATCCGAGTATGTCAATGTGTGCTAATGTGGTTTGAGTACTGTTGCTAGAGGATATGTGAGACTGATATATGGTGTGTGTGGTTACCTTCACCACCTGATAGACTGTGCCAGTCATGGGTCGAGAGAGTTCAGCTCCCTGTATGTCTATATAGGTGCATCTCACACATATATCTGAGTTTGTCAGGAGGAGGAGAGGGTTGTCTGTGTACATGAGGCAGATGTGACATTGAGTCAATATCACAATATCCACCAGCTGGACTGAAGAGTACACACAAAACCGACCCCTGGACATGCCATGATATTATCATGACATACTCTGTAGCCTGATCACAAAGGATCAGTAGGGTGTTAAGCGTGTAAAAGAGTATAACAGGAATTAGTGCTCATGTTCGTTAGTGTTTTGTAAAGAGGAGCTGAGAAGGAGTCCAGACTGAATCATGACACCTCCTTCAGCTATGTCATAAATATCAATGTTCACACATATATGTCCTGAGTAAGGGCTAACTGTACCTGAGTGTCAATGCCGACATCATGACAGACAGGCCCATATGTACATACCCATCCCCCACTGACAATAGTCCACATCATCATACCAGGAGATATCACATGTAGAATGGATGAGCAGCTACCCCCCCCCTGCCAAAAGCATGGCAGTAGGTGGAATACATTGATTCCCAATATGTGTCATGCACAAACTACAGAACAAACAGATCATGCACCTGAACAGTCAGCTGAGCCGTACCCCCTACACAGGATGTGGAACCGTTGAATGTGTCACAGCTACATATGGCACTCCCCACAAGTGTTGGTGCACAACACATCATAGGAAGTCAAGTCCAGTATGCCTATGAGGTCTGATCTGCAAGGTCATGGAGTCCATCATGGTTGCAGTCATAAACAGAGCTATTGGAAGCTGACACACACACAAGTGGTATGTTCATGTGCGGATCATGGTTCCCAAACATGCTAGACTGTTTGCAAGGCAGCCACCCAGGACATACATCAATGAACACATCTACACATGTGTCACATAGACTTTGAATAGCCCTTTATCAACATCCCAGACACATGTAGTATCCACAAAACCAAGAAGCTGTGCATAAATATGTGTTGACATATGACGGAATATCAATGTGTCCACAGATAAATCACACAAGGTAAGGATACTGAGGTCATGTTCAAGCTGTTGACACCTGCTGACCCACATGGACCAGTCCTGGAATGGCATAAAACAAAGTGTACGCACATCACCATGTCCAGTCTGATGATGTCACCATCCTATAAATACAGCAGGAGAAGGAAAACCAGCCAATAATGCAAATAGTGCACCGTGTTAATGTGTCTCTGTCCTGTATCATAGCATAGTTAGGTAGGGGTTTGAATCCTGCAGAGTGTGTGTGTGTGGGGGTGTGTGTGTGTGCATGTGTGCAGTTTCCTTTGAGAGGTGTTCCTTTTTGGAGACTGGGAAAACTCAGTAAAGGAGGTACATTCCTCTTTGGAAAGTCTGATGATGTCACCATCCTACAAATACTGCAGGTGAAGGAAAACCAGCCAGTAAAGCAAATAGTGCACTGTGTTAGTGCGTCTCTCTCTAGTATCGTAACATAGTTAGGTAGGGCTTTGAATCCTACAAACAGTGAGTGTATGTGTGCAATTGTCTTTGAAAGAGGTGCCCTTTTTGGAGACTGTGAAAACACACTGAAAGAGGTACATTCCTCTTTGAAAATTCTGATGATGTCACCATCCTACAAATAAAGCAGGAGAAGGGAATCCCACGAGTAAAGCAAATAGTGCGCCGTGTTAGTGTGTCTCTTTCTAGTATCATAACATACTTACATAGGGGTTTGAATCCTGCAAACAGTGAGTGTCTGTGTGTGTGGGGGGGGGTTGTGTGTATGCGTGCAATTGTCTTTGAAAGGAGTGTCTTTTTTGGAGAACTAAAGGAGGTACATTACTCTTTGGAAAGTCTGATGATATCACCATCCTACAAATACTGCAGGAGAAGTGAAACCAGCCAGTAAAGCAAATAGTGTGCCGTGTTAGTGCGTCTCTCTGTAGTATCATAACATAGTGAGGTAGGGGTTTGAATCCTGCAAATGCTGACTGTGTGTATGTCACTGTTGGTCAATACGGTGTGGGTTTTGCTTTTACTATAGTATGATGACAACAGTAATTGCATTGCAGACATCGGGTATCTGCATGGCAAATATATATGTGTACATGTCCCCTCAATCAGTACATAGGTGTGAAACCTGCATACTACATGAATACATTTGTTTCCATTGACAGGTTGTGCTGCTGCTACTCAGATCGTAGGTCACATATGTATGTATGTGACATGGCCATCCACTGTCATGTTCTGTGGCCAAGGTCATCTGTGGCACACACACCCATGACAGTTACTTAAGAGTAGTGTGAGTGAGGGTATATGCTTGGGGTATATGTCAGACATGGTCATACACAACAAAGTCTGCCAAGAATGGACAGTCTTTATAGGTGTACGACTGCCTTGTGGATATACATTCAGGCCTCTAATATCTGTGATACACCTTGGGACTCCACAATACCTATGGATATGTGGATACCAAGGGACACATGACATAACATGGGTCTGTATGTACACAATGGTACCCGACATACATGTTGAGGGCTACTACTGGTGTGGTACTGATGGGATAGTATGTATAGTACATGAGGATGACTATGCCATAGTTGACTTACTGCTATACAGCATTTATCACACAACAGGTATCTGTCTGTATGATAGCGTTGTGTAGGATATGCGTCCCATCCAGGGAATGTATTGTAGGCCATTCCATGCATTCCCAGATTTGGATGGATACATCCCTAGTGTGTCTGCATGTACCTAAGGGGGCTATATGACACACAGGTGTGGTCACAGTAATGGGTGGCGGTCATCACCACTGGTTAGTGTTATAGTGTAGCACCGGAAGGATCCAGTTGATACTGGGTTCCCTACTACTGTGTGTCATTTGTCAGGACATCATCCAATGATTGCTTATAGTCATGCTGTTGAGGTCGTGTATACTACCAGACTGCGAATCATTGACTGATGTTAACGGTTTCACCCGCAGCATAGTGTCAACCCATGTCATACACACGTCTATGCATGTTAGTACATAACTGTAGTACATTGCATACTGGCCATTGAAAGATGCAATGGGATGTTAATTATGTGTACGACAGGGTATGCCACATGTCCCATGGGTCCACTATGCACATACATCCAGACAGTGCGCACCCACCATGTTCACAGATGTACACTTGCTAATCTGTACTGCACACATCACACATGTACTGTCCACTCACTAACACATGCTGGCAACACATCATACATCAGCCAAGTGGCACATGGGTGGATAATGCATACTCAGACTTAGTGGTGTAAATAATGCTACATTGACAATCAGAGCTTTGATGCATAATGGCTGCTCAGATATATCTACAAGGATGTAGTTAGACTTCCTTGTTGACAACTCGCTATTATTGCTACACTGCTATAGTGCCACCCTGTGCATCAGCACCATGTTAGCCTGTCCCTCCATCGATAATGCAGATGACAGGAGGCGGCACAGGTATCATCATATGCACAGGGCGTTTTGTTGTTTGCCAGAGCCTGACATTGACCCATCCAATCAACATGTCTGTGTGTGTGTGTGTGTGTGTGTGTGTGTGTGTGTGTGTGTGTGTGTGTGTGTGTGTGTGTGTGTGTGTGTGGGACAACAGTACAGCATGGCCAATGTTGATGTAATGTGTGTGTGTATGTGTGAGCCCTAGTTGTTTGCTTAATGTGTGTGTCTCTGCATGCACACAGCTCCACCATGTGGCTGCCATATACGGTGGTTTGTGGGACAGCCACAGACTGTACCTGCTTGGCTGTACAGATTACTGTCTCCAGCCATGGACACAGTACCTGTGCCTGGCAGGGGTGCTACGGACGGTATCAGGTACCAACCCTGACTGGGTACTGTCATCAGAGGCAGAGGTATGACGACTGGACCCATGTCCCTGCTGGGACTGGCCAGAGCCATGTGCACATGGTCTACTGGGACAGACAATGGACAGGCCATCCCCAGCATTGCAGGGGCTGGTACTGCCACTACGGGAGCGGCTGTGAGCTGTGGGCCATCCACGACCACTGCCAGCTGTTGCTGTTGCTGGCATGCATCTGCGTCGACGTCGCAACTGTCCCACACGGTCCTGGCTTGAGGAAGACATGTTGTGGAGGGCATCTATTGTCTCCCTCCAACATCTATCAATGACCTCGGTGTATGTCTGGATGGCACTGGCAAGGTCACGGATGCTGTCATTGATAGTGGTGTTATGTGCCCTCTGCACCCTATGTCCCTGCCTGGTGTACCATTCCATACCTGCCTGAGCTTGCATTACAGCCTGGAACATAGTGGTCATTGTACGACCAGTGAGGGCATGCCTGCCAGGGGCAATACGTCCAGTGGTGCTCCCCTGAGAACCCCTGGACCTCCGCCTATGTGGTACCATTCCGGGTCTATGGCTATGGCTGCTGAGGGATGCATGTGGCATGGGTACCACACTCTCCTGGTCAATGCCAACTGTATGCTGTCCCTCCCCTATGGCCATTGGTGGTGAGGGATGTAATGGCAGTATGAGTGTGTGCATAGATGGGGTTGAACGCTGTGTACTGTCGATCGGTGGATCAATGACAGGCCCTGTCAAATCTCCCTGTGCCAAAATACATGTGTCATCATCACCATTATCCGTGGGAGTGGCTTCAGGTCACCTGCTGCTACCTTTGGGAACTCTAACCCCAGTTTACTATCCAAATGGCAGAAGTTAAAGTTGGACACCAGTTTTGGTTATGTTAAAATATTAATCGAGCATTACAATGTGATGCAAGAGACTTTATTAAATGAAATTCGAGTTTTGGAAGCAGAGCTACTAAGTTTACTTGATGAACGTGAACTGGACATGCTATATGATGACCTTAAAATCATGCTTTCTTCCATTGACCAGAAATCCATACAGGATAAAAAAAGAAAGTTGGAAAGAGATTATGTTGACTTTCAAAAAGGCCAAGTGTTTTCGTGGCCGAGAGATAAAGTCAACCATCATTCGCATAATGCTGTTAGCAATAGCAGTTCATCTACATATCGCAACGTCAATGGAGGTACCTCCCACCGTAACACCCCTCAACAGATGACGACACCATTGGATCCTCCCCCATGCAACGAACCATCCATCTCTGAGAATGAGAATTTGGATATTGGCGCCTCATCGATGACGAAACCAGGAGAAAACACTAAGCGACAAGTCACCATTGAAGCGATGGTTCACCTCGATGGTGAAGGCGCCCTCCAACAATCAACTAATAAGGAAAACAGTAATTTAGGCTCCAAACGAGATGTTAGAAGGAAGTCACCAGCCGTTAGTTCCGTTGTGGATGTAATTGAAGGAGAAGGAGAAGGTGAAGTCTTTATATCTTCTGAAGGGTTCCCTTCTTTTCCGCTTCCCTTCAAGCCAGTAGAAAAAAGGACATGGTCACCACAGAATATTACCAAAAAAAGAAAGGGAACAGAAGAGATCTACGAGAAGCAAAGAAAAGCCCTGAGATCGATACACAAAATTTAGTCGTTAACATTTCAAGGTATGAACTTAATGACTATGAATTATCCATTTTGAACAAAGGATTAAGTTTTATCCCTTCCGGATTCACAGATGTAACTGACCTAATAGTAGATATTAAAATGTTCACTAGAAATATAGCCTTGAAAATGTTATATGGTGAAGACTCACCACATGTAACTAATTCAGAAAATATTAATGTTTTCAAGAAATCATCCATGTTTATACCACAGCAACATCCTCTACTTGAAGTTTTTGAACGTGCTTGTGAACATGATCTACTAGAGCTATATGATAAGAATGCAGGGAAATCAGAATTCTTTAACACTACAACGGAAGAGAAAAAAGCCATTTTTAATTTACAGCGCAACAATGAAATAGTGATAAGACAGGCTGACAAAGGGGGAGCCATAGTCATCATGGACAGGGAAATGTATAATAGAAAAATATCTTTGATGCTCGCAGAGGTTGATACATATACCCCCTTAAATGCAAGTTCACTGAATAAATTGATTAAGGGTGTACATGGACAGTTATACGACTTGGTTCTTACTAATGTTATTGACATGGAATTATACAGATATTTCATTATTGAGAACCCATTAGTTCCCACGTTTAGGGGTCTACCTAAAATACACAAAGAACTGTATGATCCACCACTAAGACCTATTGTCTCTAGCAAAGGATGGCTGACTGAGTCACTGTCCATTTTTTTAGATAAGCAATTCAAACCAATAGTTAATAATACTGAATATATTTTACGAGATACACAACAGTTCATAGAGAACCTTGCAAGGTGCAATGATAAGAATCCTATTGAAAATGATGACTTTTTTGTTACTTTAGACGTGAAATCTTTGTTTACGTCGATTCCCAATAGTATAGGCATCGAGTACTTGAGACTATTTTTGCTGAATAATGGCATAGAAAATAGCAAAATAATTAGATGGATGTCCTTGCTCGAAATAGTATTAGAAAATAACGTCCTGGTGTATGGAAACAACTACTATTTACAAAAAAAGGGAGTTGCAATGGGAACCCCATGTGCAAACTCCTATGCCAACCTAGTGTTGGCATATTGGGAGGATGCCTATGTGCTGAATAACACATTATTCAATCAGCACATAATACACTATAGTCGTTTTGTGGACGACGTTTTTTTGATATGGAGAGGGACAGAACAAGATTTAGTTGAATTCATCTGCTATTTGAATGGGACCACTGATTTCCTAGAGTTTCAAAGTACTCATTCATGTGATATAATACAATTCCTTGATGTTCAGCTAACCAAGGGACCAAATGGCATTAACACGGAAATGTTCAGGAAGACATGCTGGAGGAATAATTTGCTTAATCGCAACAGCATGCATCCTAGACATATCTATTCAAACATAGTGATGAATCAAACACTAAGGGCATCTAAACTGACCACTGATGAGCTAGCCTTTGCAAACCAGAAAGAAACTTTAGAAAGGAATTTTATACAAAGAGGATATAATAAGGAAGCTGTACATGACACCATAGCCATGACTGATGAAATAAGATTAGATAGGGGTCGACCATTTTATCACAAAAAGTCAGAGACCAATAATATAGACAGAAAGAAGCCACCTATTGCAAAAAATAGACTCATTATGCCATTTACTAATAGAAATGGTCAGATCAAAAAGATCATAGAGAACAATTGGAAAATCTTAGTTATGGATGAGAGAATTAAGACATTGGTTGAAGAGGCACCTAACATAGCTTATAAGAACATGAAGTCTCTAAAGAGGCTTTTATGCTATGAAAAAACAAATATAGAATACCCCATATCACAGAGAGAAGGCACTTTTCCCTGTAGAACCTGCAACCAATGTAGATTCATAACAGTAGAAAATGCATTCATTCATCCACACACTGGAAGAATTTACACTTTTAGGTGCTATGCTGACTGTAGATCTAAGAATCTAGTTTATTTGGCTCAATGTCAACTTTGTCAGAAATATTATGTAGGCAAAACAAACCGCACATTGCGTGAACGCATAAGAGAACATGTCTATGCAGTTAATAAGGAAGATATGACCAACGCATTAGCACGACATGTCATGGAGAAAGGGTCTCTACATCATTTCAAGTTCAAGGTTTTAGAATTGGTTAAAAGTAACAGCAGGTTAGGGAACATCAAGAATCGTACAGAGGAGGTTGAGAATAGATGGATCCTTAGACTGCAGGCACATAAATACGGCTTAAATGATAAAATTACTTTGAAACCATTTTTAGCAGCCAAGGCTTTTAAGCATTAAGTTTTTCAGTATTTTATATGTTAATTTTTCATGGCAGTTTTTAAAAAATAGAGAAAAATATATATGCATAACTTAACATGTATTTTATGTTTCTATTTTATGTCTTTGTTATTCATCTATTCTGTGAGCACTGGCACTTTAATAATTTAAAATACTGTTTAATTGATTGATTAATTAAGCTTTCAGTGACTCTAGTATTTAAAGGCATGAAATTCATTGTATTATGTTGAAGTCTGAAGAAGCGTTTATACAACGTGAAAGCGCTTACTGTTTTGAGAAGTTCTGCTACAATAAAGGTCTCTTTTTTACATTGGAATCCTGGATTATTAGCCACTGGTGTGCCTTTGGGATTGTTTTGTTGCTCACCTGCTGCTTTCACCAAGCCCTACCTCAGCACCTGTGAGAGGAAGACAGGAAACACACGTTACGGTCTGCACATGCACACATGCACACATGAACACATGAACACATGAACACGTGAACACGTGCACACATGAACACATGCACATATGCACACATGAAAACATGCACACATGAACACATGAACACATGCACACATGCACACATGAACACATGAACACATGCACACATGAACACATGCACACATGAACACATGCACACAGGCATACATGCACACATGCACACATGCACACATGAACACATGCACACAGGCACACATGCACACAGGCACACAGGAACACATGCACACAGGAACAGAGGAACACATGCACACTTATCACTACAGCAGATACACACACACAACAGAAATCCAAATTATACTCAATACTGGTTGAAGGTGGGTGACAGTATCACAAGGCAAACAGTCACACACACGTGTCAGCATGCAGAATAAGTGTTGAGCAAGTCCATGAAGTGTGAGTGTAGACAGCCATAGTTAATGACAGTGTACATGGCTGTGGTGCATGTGTGTACATGTTCAGTGATTGCCTACACCCTGGAACACAATGTGTACAAGGACATGACATTTCTGTGCATGTATTATAAGCTCTGCAATGTCCTGTGCACCATCACACACAGGTATACATACCATGGCTGCGTGTTTTATCTGTCTGTCGCATGGATTTCCATGTCTGATTGCAGTGTCTGTGTCTATAGCAGATAATTGTGGACACAGGTGTAGCACATGCATGCTATGTACACACACGGGATGAGTGGTGCATGTATACGTGATGGGATACCAATCCTGGACATGGCCATTGTAACAGTATGGGGTGTAGTACCATTAGCCATCATCATCATGCATCATGTGGTTACTCAAGGCCACTAAAGTGTGCTAGCCACCACCTTGCATGCTGTACCTGAACCGCAGTGCCATGGCTAAGTTCACAATTACACAGCCACGTTGCACAAGGGTGTGTGAGGTGTCCAATAGGGAGCATTGCCTAACATGACTGTGTTATGTGTTGAGGAGTGTTACACAGCCCCATGCTAGGCCCCTACCTCTCAGGTATGGTATGTGTGGTGTGTGGATGACATGTGGGATACTGAAGTGTGACCTGGCAGCGGGTGTCCGGTTACACTATGTGTAGCATGTGGAGGTGTACTGCATATGACAAATGTGTTATGTTGTGTACATGTGTGTCAACTATGCCTATCCAATGTGCAGTACAGTGTTGCGACATTTGTGTCTGATGCTCTGTGCATTGCATGTGATTGAGGCAGCTACTGACATTATTGAGATGTTTCACGTCTCACAGCAAACATGCACAGTATGCATTATGCGTAGGTGTGTTATGTGTACATGGCCTACACCTCACCTATGACATGCACAGTTCAATACCAAGTTTAAAGTGTTAACACACTCACCAGCATGTAACGTCTGCCCTGCTGTCACACCAGAGGGACCTGAAAGAATATGACACAGTTTGTCAGTGGCCACAACTGTGGCATTGCTACTGTGAGTGTGCTAGACTACAGTAGAACAACAGGCATAGGTGTACAGATACTATTCAAATTATCAGTATTGCACACAATAGGCAGCACAACTGCTAAACACAGTACACATCTCACACATGCATAATCTAACAATACAAGTAACAGTAGTCTACAGCTAGGGCATGTTACCTGCACGTTCCATGTCACTATGCTGGGTGGCCGCGGCCTCCATGACGACACATGTATGATGTTGTTGTTGCTGTAGGCCAGGAGCCACCACACTTAGCAGCAGTTCCTCCACTCTGGTGAGGGGGTGATGTATGGCCACCCCACCACCTGTGGCAAGTTATTGTCTGTGAATATCAGACACATGCCGCCGGACATATCTAATTAAATCACTGCAGTGATGGCGTACCTGATCATATGTCAGGTTATGCATGCCTATGTCATTTACCTGACGAACAAGTTCTTGCCACAGTGCAGTATGCTCCTGCTGGTGCTGGCTGGCCCTTGAAAACAGCAGGGTATAGTGCTGAACCAGGCTGTGGTGGATTTCCTGTTCCTCTGCAGCTGTGTAGCAGGGGTTCCTGTGATGAGCCATAAGCCTGGAAGACAAGTAAACAATATGTGTGAGCAAGTCAAGTGGCACACTTAACATTATACAGTACATATATCAGTTAACTGCCATATATAGCATTTGTCCATCTGTCACAGGATACACACATTCAATACCACATATCAGTACTCAGCCCACAACTGAATGACAGTGCCTGCCACACTCCATATGACACACCAGTATACACCAGTACTCGGCTCACTGTTTGGGATCCAATGCACAGCCTTGCCAGGGGGTACATATCAAGCTAATGCATGCAGAAATATGTCATCCATTGCAATGAATGTGAAGTACAGTTACAGTATAACCAGTAACCCACCGTAGTCACTGATGCCATACCCTTCCCTGACATATGTGCACAGTTGTTAATATAGCTAGCATACTGCTGTAACAGAGTATACATGTTGCTAGGTACACACTCAAACCCTGCATCACACATGTGATTGCGGACATGGTACAGGCATCATTACACACACATCAGACATTCATACAACACACAAATGTATGCTGACACAGATGAGCATTTGCTATGTACCTTACAGTACTGTGTGCCCCTACTTACAGATACCTATGCCTGAGGAATGTAATCTGTGCAGACTGCAGGAAACACACAAGACAGTGTTACCAGGGAATGTGAACATACACCATACTGTGCTGTTTAGGCCTACAGCTTCAGGTGGTACAACAGTTGAAATGTCGGCTGGATTCACCAGCAGTACTACTTACTGAGCATACATGTATTGCTTCAGCCTATGATGGGACACCACAGTCGTACACAAGGAACTATGTCACAACATATACCATCCTACTATGTCTGCATCCCAATAACTGACACATCTTTCTCTGGCCTCACACTTAGGACACAAAAGTCCATGACAGAAACAACCTCACACCTAGCTATCACACCATCACAGACCTTGCACACATTCACTGTCACACTCATTCCACCACACATAGCAGGTGTTGCACTGTATACATGTCTGTGTGCAATGTGTCATACGTAGGTAATACACTATTGTCCCTGGGGCCTACAGCAGCCTAGCCATATGCTACCCTGGCCTGTGACACACATGTAATTAGGTTTCACTTCCTCCTGTCAACTGGATACACAGAGGTGATTCCCAGGGCATGTTACCTATCCCGCAGACAATCATCAGGGGTATGTCTGACATCTGCTACTAAGGAGCCTTGTTTGCTTGTGCTGGGTGGTTTACTCCAGAGTATGGCATATTTGCCATGTAGCCCGGTGGGATTGTGAGGTGTTGACATGGTGGTTGTCTGACAGCTATGGGTGTGGCATACCTCTGTATGTTTGGCAGAGGTAACCTCTGGGTGGCCGGTATACAACGCACTGTAGCTGTGGTTATGTGAGTCAGTCTGCATAGGGTATATGTTTAAGGGCAGTATTACCCTTTGTGAGGTATGTCTGTGGCCTTTCCACTTGCTGTAGTTGTCATGTGAGGTACATACCACATGGGGCACTGTGATGAGTACAGGGGAACACTGACCTATATTTCTGTACATGACACATCGTTTGTGATTACACGTACCATGTAGACAGATTACAAGACTAGTGTGGCACTGTGAATATCAAAGGGGAGGCTACTGTCCACCTGTGTCCAATGTTCCCTTCTGACACCTTCAGTGTTAGTCAGGCAACCACCTATCTGGTAGTTAGTGAGTAAAGTGTTTTGGAATGGAGTATGACACTGCAGTATCAACACTGGTGTTCAGTCCATGCCTTGGTCACCAGGCACCTGTTGCAATACGTCTGACCCTGTGTCTCCCTCTCTCACTATATATATATATATATATATATATATATATATATATATATATATATATATATATATATATATATATATATATATATATATATATGAATATTTATATACATATATATTTATATATCACTCTATATATACATATCTATATATATCTATATACATATATGTATATATATATATATATATATATATATATATATATACATATCTATATATATCCATATATATCTGTGTATATCTATATATCTCTATATATATCTATATATGTATATATCTATATATATCTATATATGTATATATGTATATATCTACATATCTATATATCTATATATATCTATATATGAAACACACAATCCCAGTGCAGAAGGAACTGCCAAAAATTATATTTATATAACAGCCAAGAAATGTATGAACCAAAGTAGATGCGTGGCTTCAAAGAACCAGTCAGCGTGTATTCCAAAAAGGTAGAAGTTTAATAACTTGAGCGCTTTCGCGGTCCTGCCGCTTCTTCAGACGTGAATAAAAAAACATTAATAATGATGCTTACATATAGTGAAATTCAAAAAACATCACTTCCTGGACAAAGAACATCACTTCCTGAACAAAGACATCATTTCCTTAACCCAAAACTACAAAATACAAAAATATAAAAAACTACAACTACCATGAAGCGCTAAATATAAAAAGCATAGCTACATTGAAATGCAATGACAGTCAAATATAAAACATTGAATCTAAATTCATCTGATAGATCTGCCTTTAAGGGATGGCTTAAGGGGGACGGATTCATTAAGTCCCCTACCCCAATGAGCCGCTAACCGCAAAATCCACCAGGTTTCTGCTGCTTCAGTGCGATTAACAATATCGCCACCTCTTAAACAACTTGGCTGAACATGTATTACTTGAAATAGAAAGGTATGATGCTCATAGGAGAGCATATGCTTAGATATTGCACTACAATTGTCACCTCTGGTAAAGCAATACATATGATCATGAATCCTCTCCCTCAAGGACCTGTTGGATTTGCCCACACAGAATCTAAAGCATGATTGACAGCAGGCAACATACACTATGTTACGTGTATTACAATCAGAAGTACACTTAATTTCCCAAAGCCTGCCGTCATTGGGGGAACGAAAAAATCTGGAAGTGTCTATGTATCTACACTGGGGACAATGACCACATTTGTTGGTATGATGAAAGTTAAAACTCTTGCTTAAATCAGAGGACATACATAAAGAAGGAAAACAGAGAAGTTGTTTGAGATTTTTGGTGTTCGTATAGGTGTATCGTGGGCAATTACCAACTAGTTGCTGGACATCATTGTCGATCATCAAAATGTTCCAATTATTGATGATTGTTTGATGGAATACAGAATTATTATTTGCAAACGGTATAACCATTGATAGCCGTCTATTGTCACATACTCTGTTCGTATTGTGGTGTGTAGAATTAGAAAAATAGGGTCTCCCAAGACTAGTCCTTAAAGTTGTAACAGTATTGCAAACAGACTCTACCTTGTCGATGGTATAACCTCTGCTACAAAAATGTTTCCTAAGAGTAGAAAGCTCCTGTTTAAAAGCAGTATCATCAGAGCAAAGGCGTGAGATCCTCAAAGCTTGCCCTCTGATTATATTATCAAACAGTTTAGGTGGATGCATGCTTTGAGGAGATAGAAAAGAGGCTGTATAGCATGCCTTACGAAAGACTTTTGTCTTAATAAATCTAGACTCACGATAAACAGTGACATCCAAATAGTCTACTGAATCTGAAGAGTAGAACATGGTAAATCGAAGAAAGCCATCAAGGTTGTTGTGATGTTCAAAAAACTGTACAAAAGACGCATGGGTACCGCGCCAAAGGAGAAAGAGGTCATCCACAAATCGTCTGAAAAAAGTGATCTGTGGACAGTTGAAAAGTACCTCTCTCTCCCAAGCCACCATTACCAAGTTGGCATATGAGTTGGCGCAACTGGTACCCATAGCAACACTGGTGCTCTGTCTGTAGAGGGTGTTCTTAAAAAGAAAAAAATTGTTTTCTAAGACAATCTCAAGAAGTAATGCCAATATATCTGCCTCAGTTGCTGACATGAACTCACAAAGTAGATTTCTGACCATAATAATACCATGATCGTTGGGTATGCCGGTGAATAGAGACACCACGTCCATAGTCACAAAAGTTAAATCACTCATATCCTCATAGCTACTGAGAAAGACATGTAGATCACTGAGAAACTGCCCAGTGTCTTTCAAAACATAAGAAAACTTGGATAATACAAGTTTGAGTTTAGCATCTAGATATATTGAAATAGGCTCAGTGAGCCAGCCCTCTCCCGCCACTATGGGACGCATAGGTGGATTTATGAAATCCTTGTGAATTTTGGGCAATCCATTAATACATGGTATAAGGGGGCATTCAACAGAAAAATATTCATGGAGTTCATCGGTTATCAAACCTGAAAGCTTACAATCTAGTAACAGACTTCTAACATTATTACAAGAACTATCAACTACTGTTGATGTAACAATATCATATGCATTAGTGGCTAGCATACTAATCATTGAGTCAACATAGGAAGACCTGTTCATAACCACAATGCGACCACCTTTGTCGGCAGGACGTATAATAATATTGGCATTGGCTTTAAGCGAAGAAAGTGCCTCAAGTTCATCTTCATTCAAGTTATCAGAAGTACTAGAAAAAACAGATTTAAAGTCTCTATACAAGTCTTTTTCAACACTTCTTATGAAGAGTTCCAGGTTAGGTCGCAATAAGGGATTTGCCAAACTCTTCTTTTTAAAAATATGCTCACCTTTAGATGTATTGTCCTGGTAGAGTAGTCTGAGGTTTAAATTCCTTGCGAACAATCTTATCACAAGAATATAATCGCTAATATCAGCATTACTAGTAGGAACAAAAGAAAGTCCCTTATTGAGGACGGAAAGTTCTGCTTCAGTGAGAGAATGTCCAGATAAATTGCATACTAGCGAGGTTGAACCCATCTGTGAATCGAATAACTGGTCTCTGCATCTGAATCTCGTCGTTTCGTTGCCCTCATTGTTTCCTGTTCCAGGCTCCTCTTCTTGCCCGTGCGTATAGGCAACGGGGCATTGGGAAAATCCTGTTGTTGGTTAGAACTTGTAGAGTCCTGTTGTCGATTAATAAAGAATTTTCCAGAATTGGTTTTTGGTCGCACTACCAAATTGGTGTGTGAATTACAATCATCAAGTACAGGTGGTGTATTGTGTGTTTCGGTAGAGATAGAATGTACTGGAGTCATTGATTGTGAGGTAATAGTAACCTCACCTTGTTGGCAGTCTTTATTCTCAAAGCCAACATGTAAAGACAAACCTCCAGGTGTAACATTCTCTTCACTGGAGACTTGATTAACATCAGGTATAGTGTCTCCTGATGTTAAGACCTTAGAATAAGAAGTTGCAGTACTGGCTCTGCTGTAAGTATTGGGTTTGTCTGCTGTATTAGACTTCGGCCAAACAAAAACATTATTATTTTCAAAGTCTTTCTTGTCCCTCATTAACTTGCGTTTCTTCTGAATCAGTAAATTGGCACCATACCGGTTAGTGCGATCTAGAAGTTCTCTTAAGAATAGGTCAGACGCATTCGTCCCAACCAATTCTATTAGTCACCTCTGTTGGTCATCTATGGTAGTCAAGAGTTCAGCTTCACTGGGTTTAAAGAATTCTATAAGCAAACGCATATATGCTTCACTGGCATCTAAATTGATCTTCTGCCATTTAATTAATAACTGTGGATACATGTTACCATACGTGGGCATATTCAAGATTCGGAGCCCCCTCGGAATAACTTTGCAGGTAAGGCTCGCTTCAAGATGATGCCTTTGATGCAAAAGGCGCTTATATTTGAAAAGATTATTTTCAATATCTCTTTTGAGTTGCCGAACCATGATTTCATTGTCGACATCCAATTCACCCTCATCCAGAAGAGGGACATCATCCATAGTAAGAAGAGGATTGCTTAAGTCTCTTAATGCTTCATGCAAAGAGCCAATAGTACCAAAACCAACTTTCTCAGCAGCCACTGCTGATAGACCATTAGAAGCAGTTCCTTCCATTCGCAAAAGAATGAAAAACTTCAACCAAGTCCCAGGATAAAAATGAAACACACAATCCCAGTGCGGAAGGAACTGCCAAAAATTATATTTATATAACAGCCAAGAAATGTATGAACCAAAGTAGATGCGTGGCTTCAAAGAACCAGTCAGCGTGTATTCCAAAAAGGTAGAAGTTTAATAACGTGAGCGTTTTCACGGTCCTGCCGCTTCTTCAGACGTGAATAAAAAAACATTAATAATGATGCTTACATATAGTGAAATTCAAAAAACATCACTTCCTGGACAAAGAACATCACTTCCTGAACAAAGACATAATTTCCTTAACCCAAAACTACAAAATACAAAAATATAAAAAACTACAACTACCATGAAGCGCTAAATATAAAAAGCATAGCTACATTGAAATGCAATGATAGTCAAATATAAAACATTGAATCTAAATTCATCTGATAGATCTGCCTTTAAGGGATGGCTTAAGGGGGACGGATTCATTAAGTCCCCTACCCCAATGAGCCGCTAACCGCAAAATCCACCGGGTTTCTGCTGCTTCAGTGCGATTAACAATATCGCCACCTCTTAAACAACTTGGCTGAACATGTATTACTTGAAATAGAAAGGTATGATGCTCATAGGAGAGCATATGCTTAGATATTGCACTACAATTGTCACCTCTGGTAAAGCAATGCATATGATCACGAATCCTCTCCCTCAAGGACCTGTTGGATTTGCCCACATAGAATCTAAAGCATGATTGACAGCAGGCAACATACACTATGTTACGTGTATTACAATCAGAAGTACACTTAATTTCCCAAAGCCTGCCGTCATTGGGGGAACGATGGCTTTCTTCGATTTACCATGTTCTAATCTTCAGATTCAGTAGACTATTTGGATGTCACTGTTTATCGTGAGTCTAGATTTATTAAGACAAAAGTCTTTCGTAAGGCATGCTATACAGCCTCTTTTCTATCTCCTCAAAGCATGCATCCACCTAAACTGTTTGATAATATAATCAGAGGGCAAGCTTTGAGGATCTCACGCCTTTGCTCTGATGATACTGCTTTTAAACAGGAGCTTTCTACTCTTAGGAAACATTTTTGTAGCAGAGGTTATGCCATCGACAAGGTAGAGTCTGTTTGCAATACTGTTACAACTTTAAGGACTAGTCTTGGGAGACCCTATTTTTCTAATTCTACACACCACAATACAAACAGAGTATGTGACAATAGACGGCTATCAATGGTTATACCGTTTGCAAATAATAATTCTGTATTCCATCAAACAATCATCAATAACTGGAACATTTTGATGATCGACAATGATGTCCAGCAACTAGTTGGTAATTGCCCACGATACACCTATACGAACACCAAAAATCTCAAACAACTTCTCTGTTTTCCTTCTTTATGTATGTCCTCTGATTTAAGCAAGAGTTTTAACTTTCATCATACCAATAAATGTGGTCATTGTCCCCAGTGTAGATACATAGACACTTCCAGATTTTTTTCGTTCCCCCAATGACGGCAGGCTTTGGGAAATTAAGTGTACTTCTGATTGTAATACACGTAACATAGTGTATGTTGCCTGCTGTCAATCATGCTTTAGATTCTATGTGGGCAAATCCAACAGGTCCTTGAGGGAGAGGATTCGTGATCATATGTATTGCTTTACCAGAGGTGACAATTGTAGCGCAATATCTAAGCATATGCTCTCCTATGAGCATCATACCTTTCTATTTCAAGTAATACATGTTCAGCCAAGTTGTTTAAGAGGTGGCGATATTGTTAATCGCACTGAAGCAGCAGAAACCCGGTGGATTTTGCGGTTAGCGGCTCATTGGGGTAGGGGACTTAATGAATCCGTCCCCCTTAAGCCATCCCTTAAAGGCAGATCTATCAGATGAATTTAGATTCAATGTTTTATATTTGACTGTCATTGCATTTCAGTGTAGCTATGCTTTTTATATTTAGCGCTTCATGGTAGTTGTAGTTTTTTATATTTTTGTATTTTGTAGTTTTGGGTTAAGGAAATGATGTCTTTGTTCAGGAAGTGATGTTCTTTGTCCAGGAAGTGATGTTTTTTGAATTTCACTATATGTAAGCATCATTATTAATGTTTTTTTATTCACGTCTGAAGTAGCGGCAGGACCGCGAAAGCGCTCACGTTGTTAAACTTCTACCTTTTTGGAATACACGCTGACTGGTTTTTTGAAGCCACGCATCTACTTTGGTTCATACATTTCTTGGCTAAATATAAATATAATTTTTGGCAGTTCCTTCCGCACTGGGATTGTGTGTTTCATTTTTATCCTGGGACTTGGTTGAAGTTTTTCATATATCTATATATGTATAGATTACGATGGTATGGGCACATGTGTAGAAAAGCAGAAGACAATTTGGTGAGGGAGATTTGGGACAGACAGGAATTAGGTAAGAGGAAGCGAGGGCGTCCAGCAAAGAGGTGGATGGATTGTGTGAAAGAAGATCTGCGACAGTCAGGCATGAGTGTTGAAGAAGGCAGGAGAGTGGCACTGAATCGAGAGAGTTGGCGACAGTTAATACGATACCCTGACCCCATGTAAATGGGAAAAAGGGGATGATGATGATGTATATATCTATATATATATGCATATCTATATATATATATATATATATATATATATATATATATATATATATATATGTGTGTGTGTGTATACACATAATATATATATATATATATATATATATATATATATATATATATATATATATATACACATACTTGCAAACAGTCACTGCTGTACATATACATGCACATATATGCAGATATACTGCCCACCTTTCATGGTGGGAATATCAATTATGGAACAGTTGTGAGACATACAATTATGTAATAATATTGCACAGTGTTGTGCAGAATGCATTTCACTGTCCTCAGGCCATATAGCCGTAGCAGACCTCACTGGCTGTAACTCAATCCCACAGCATTTAACCACCACATGACATTTACCTGCACTGCTTGCTGTTTTCAATGTCACACACTACAACCTACATAGATATGTGCACATAGCAACCTTCAAATGCATATATATGTCCAGCCTTCACTAACAGTTGCAGTATGTCCCTTGCCCTATGCACATCTGCATATACATATAGATATGGACTGCTACCACATAAGGAGTGTTCACAGAATGTAGAGTACCCTTCAGACACATCATTCGGATGCCAGCAAATACATATGTGTTACATACCTTACCTTTGTATTTCTCACCTCAGTCTGTTGTACCTGTTGATGTTTTTTTTTTTATTTGTTTAGGTTGGTGTCTTCCACCGCCTCTGTTTGTTTTATTTGTTGTTTTGGTTGGTTGGCGTCTCCAACCACCTCTGTTTTTTTGTTTGGGTTGGTCTCTCCAACTGTTTGTCTGTCTGTCTGTTTGTCTATCTGTCTGACTGTCTCTTTTGCTCACTCTCTCTCTCTCTCTCTCTCTCCAGTTGCTGCAATGATATTATTGCATGTGTGGACAGCTAGTACAGGCTACTTTTGTAGGTATCTGCACATGTGCATGTGATGGCCACTGCACCAATTGGTGCCCACCATTTAGTAATGGCATGCAGCCTGCTGTGTGGTAATTGCAGTTCTCACTGTGATTTCAGGACACTGCTATAAAATGATAGGTTAGGTAGGCGTAGGCCTTTCAGTTTTGCAAGGTGGGGACCATGCTTGTTTGCTGTGGACACTGTTTTGTCAGTCAGAAGGTTGGCATGTCTCATATCTTAAGCTGGGTTGTAGCCAGTGAAATGCATGTTGTACTGAAACCTGACTGTTGCTTCTTCAAGTACACTCTTCTCAGTGTGTAAGTTTAATCACACCTCCTAATGCTAACACTGGATACATGGGAGTACGTACTTTCTTTTGGAATTAGGGAATTAACTGGCATACAACAGTAGTTATTGCAATGTATTCCTATGGCTTTCCTATTTTCCCTTTACATTCAGTCCTTGTAATGCATGTCATATTTCTTTATTGCAATGTATTCCTATGGCTTTCCTATTTTCCCTTTACATGCACTCCTTGTAATGCATGTTATATTTCTTTCAGCACCAAGTCATTGTGTATCTGCTGTGGCTTAGTGGTACATCATGCAGACTGGTGAGTCCAAGGTGTGGGGTTTGAGACTGACAAGGGTATTTTATTTTGCTGCTGAGCAATACAAGGGCCTTGTCATACAGAGTGACAAAGGCACTTTTAAGCAGTTGTAAGCGAGTTGGCGCAGGTTTATGCGATGCTTGGCGATGCTAAGTGACGCTTAGCTTAGCTTATTGTATTTTAGCAATACTAAGCGAAGCTTAGATTAGCTTATTTTATGTTAGCAATAGTAAGCTAAGCTTGGCGGAGCTTATCATATCTTAGCAATGCTAAGCTAGGCGCACACATGCGCACACTGGTGCAAACCCGCTGACTACTGTTTACAAGTGCTCACTCCCACTAACCCCCGCGCTCATGTCTTTGACAGAAAAGTAAATGGGGAGATAGGACTGTGGTGATAAAGGGTGCTCAAAGAGGGGAATACAGTAGGGAAACTAGCTTGGGATGTACACGATGGGTGTGGAGAAGGTCCATGGCTGCCCATTTCTTTACAGCAACAGCTGTGCATATGCAATACATTAGGTGGGATATTTGAAACCTTCCACCCCTGAGAGAGTGGTGAGGACATTTAAGTATGTTGTACTACCAATTATGAATATCAGGCACATGCACTGTTTGTGAACAGCTATACTGTCATTAGTACATTACTCACATCTGAACATTTTGTGGTTTGTGTTGGCATTAGCACAGTCTGCTCAGGACGACTGGACATATTTCTGTACTGTGTATGCCTACCTACACCCTTGGCTGTGCCTGACTACAGGGGTATATAGTACCTTTGGGTAGGGGTGCAAAACTGCAGTGTGCATTATTTATTATCGTGTGATGTTTATCTTGCTGAACATGCAGAGTTGCTGTGTACCTGTACATCTGTGAAGGCTTGTAGTCTGTCTGAGTAGCTCCCACCTGTGGACATATCCAGATGATAGACAGAGGTCAGCCTAGTGTTCTTTGACTGTGCACCACAGCAGTCTTTTCAGCACATGAACAATGGTATTGTCACAGGTGATTGCTAGCAGTACATGGCTACATCTTTTGCTATTTCTGTGTTGTATTTCTACATAAGGGCATGCTTGTGGGATTCATTCTACAGCTATTTGCAGAGCGTGTAACAGCAGACAAGCTGATATGCCTGTGTGTTTCTGACTCTTCCAGGCCTCAGATACTCTCACGTATATATTTGAACAGCCTCAGGGTAAGGTACATATAACTGGGATACACCTGTCGTATAGTTCAGCCATTTTGCAGTTCAGACTTTGGGTGATTCATAGCATTTCTATTACTACACCTTTCACCTTTTCTGACGTGCAAGCGGTGTCTACTCTCACTTATTGACATTTGTTATTGAGTGAGATTCAACACCTTTCTGCCTACTGTTAGTACATTTCACAGGGAGTCAAAGGGGCATAGCTAACATTTGTTTACAAATCAGGGTCATCACTGTAGAGCAGTCACTGTTGGGAGGTCTGGCCTGTGACCTATGCAAATATGCCAGTGTTTATCCTGCCCTGATACTGTGTGGGGTTTGTAAGCTGCTACTGTAACCTTATTCCCTACTAGCATGGCTGATTCTCTTTTCACAGTCATGTCATGCAATTCAACAACACCTGCTGGTTAAGGCCCACAGAACAAGATTTGTGTTATGCCATTGCTATTTTCCCTTTACATTCATTCATGGTAATGCATGATAAATTGCTTTCAGCACTTAGTTTTTGTATATATGCTGTGGTGTAGTGGTACTTCATGCCGACTGGTGAGTCCAACGTCCCGGGTTCGAGACTGACAAGGTTTTTTATTTTGCTGCTGAGCAGTACAAGGGCCTTGTCATACAGAGTGACTAAGGCACTTTTAAGCAGTTGTAAGTGGGTTTGCATGGGTTTGCGCAATGCTTAGCTAAGCGAACACATGTGCACACTCACTTAATCCCACTTACTACTGCTTAAAAGTGCTTACTCCCGCTAACCCCCGCGCTAATTTCTTTTAATCAAAAGAAAATGGGGAGATAGGAAAGTGGTGAAAAAGGGGGCACAAAGAGGGAAAGACAGTAGGGAAACCAGCTCAGAATGTGCAGGATGGGTGTAGGGAAGGTCCATAGCTGCCCATTTCTTTACCAGCAACAGCTGTGCATATGTATGAAATTTGGTGTGAAATTTGAAACCTTCTACCCCTGAGAGAGGGGTGAGGACAACAAAATATGTTGTACTACCAATTAGAATTATCAGTTTACATGTCCAGTGGACATGTGTGCAAATTGGGCAGCTATGTATGGGGCGTAATTTTCTTGTGGGAACAGATTGCCCTTTTTTTTAATTTTTTTTTTCAGGTGAGAGTGGAATGTGAGGTAGAGGAAGTAGGTATATTTGGGGAGGTAGGTTGGGGAGGTAAACATACAAGACAAACAAGATGCATACAGGGGCGGAGTTTGACACATGGGGTGGGTGAACACAACTGACTGGGAAGGATGTTTGGAAATCGCAAGCCCATGAGCCCACAGATGGTAACAGTGGAACTGAGATCCCCACCCATGGGCAGTCACCACTGCACCTTCACAGCCCCGAGGGTGACTGTACTGGGGCTGAGTAGGATGGGCAGGCTCACCCGAGAGACACACCACGCTCGCCTCAAGCTGGCATAGGGTATAAGTGACTGAACGCTGGATCTCCCAATGCACCACAGCCCGGACCCTTTGAAGGGTGACGGGTGGCCCTTCTCCGCCCACGCTTGCACGGGGGGGTGAGCCCCATCCCCTGCAGTGCTTCCACCCGAAGGTGGCATAGGACCAACGGAGGAGGGGAGTCGGGCTGGGCACCAGAGCCACTGGTGCCAGGTGCACTCGCCAACTGAGGAGGGACAGGTGGGTCTGCTGGAACCGGCCTTCCCATACGTTCTGTGATTAGGTGTGTTTCATTACAACATAAACAACAGCATTCCAGATTAGTTGTAACAGCATGCAGTAATATTCCCATTAACCCAACACACCACATTTCCAACAGTTGAACAGCAAACATAACACATGCATATATTGAACAACAGTGGTTATTCCAAACGCATGCAGGGATGATTGGTAGCAACAGGCCACCATGAACGTGGTGTTTGAACAGGGCACATGCATCAACATGAGTGCAAATATTTATAGAACAATTGGACATATATCCCAACAAATATTTAAGATTACACATACCCATTGAGGTGTGGAATTGCATGGTTTATGCACAAACAGTAGGGTGTAGAAAAAACCTCTGTTAACATCTTATAAACACTTTTACTCTACACTACATTACTAGTGACTGCAGGTGTATATTCCCTACATGTATTATTACACTTAGGTTCTGTAGTGGGTTTGGCTAGTTCAATCTATACTTGACCTATATCACACATACTAACTATCTAGGATGCAGACGTTACTGCTACATATTTCATGGTTGCATTTATATTTCTTTATCTACATATATGGATGTTTTCACATGACATTTTCACTTCAAATTGTACAGAACCCTGCATTTATTGAAGCACACTTACATTTCTGGGGAACATATTAGCATGGTACTCGTGTGCCAGATTTACTTATGCATGCCAGCCAGTAACTGACTGTTGAGGACTGTATATTTACTTCACAGCTACTAGCACTTCCATCACCCACTTTAGATGGGACTGCAGAACTCTTGCCAGCACTTTCTAACACATTACTATTTGTATAATGCAAGGGTACAACAACATTTCATACTAAGTGAAACAGACACACTCTGGGTTTTAGACATTTATTAATGACATTACACACTTTTCCACAGGCTCACTCCTTTATTTGTTTTAACGGTATATATGGCAGACATGTTCACGACATATTATACCTTTATTAATAGGTTAGCACACTCTTTTTTCAGGCTCACTCACATATTATTTTATATGACAGTGCCTGCAGAGATATTATTCCAGACATTTGTTACCTTTCTTAATAGGTTACTACACTCTTTTTCTGCCTCTCTAACGTTTTTATCTAACAGTACATGCAGAGGACTTATTCAGTCCATTTTATGGCTGTATTATTGGACTACAATACTTGCTTTCATGCTCTCTCCCATATTTTATATAGCAATACATGCAGAATAATCACTAACCTGCCTGGTGGCACAGCCTTAGCAGCCTATCTTCATAGGCTTGCTGATTCATAACACGGTCACCTGCAGCTGTGAAGTGAATGAAGGGATATTGAGACATTCCTATCCGTTATACATACTCCATTTTAAATCCTTACATACTGCATTTCATGGCTACATACTCAGTTGTGGGGCATCCCGCATTCCACGGGCCTCCTGTATCCACTGGTTCAGGTGGTTCTCCTTTTGTCTCTTCAGGTCCGCATGGTGGTGACGGACCTGCTCACCAGTCCGGGAAACGTCTGTGGCACTGGTGAGGTCACAAGCTAACCGGTTCCAAGCCTCTGCCTTGTACTCCATCCCTTGGAACTGGCCCTGCAGGAGTCTTGCCTCGTGATGGTGGACTAGGAGCCAAACCATGTATTTGGACTCCTCGGTGCCCCATCTCTGCACTCAGAAGTGCACTCCCTCTTCAACACCAGACATTTTGACCACAGATGTGAGCTACAATCAGTTATGGTGTGTATTCCCGCCTTTGGGGCTTAAATATGCCGCATTTCCCGCACTTTTTTGTGATTGGCCATTTTGTAAAATTCTCGGCTGACTGCAACACCTGCTTAGTAATGGTTAAACTACCACTCCTACATTTATGTATGTTAATAGTGGCTGTTTCCCCTATGTTGTCATGGCTTAGTGGTTCTGTACTTTGATTATGATGCAAAGGGTTCTGGGTTCCAACCTTGTCATTCTTTTATTTTAATACTGTCTAGACAGGCTAGGGGGGTGTGGCTGCATTTAAACAACTTAGCTCTACATTGCTCCCCTGTGCCCTATGGTGCCCTGGTTGACGTGTTGCGCTGGGTAAAGCATTTTTAAATGTTGGGCAACTCTATTGCACTGGGTAAAGTGCTATTACACTATGGGCAACTCTGTTTAGCTGGGTGAAGCACTATTAAACTATGGGCAACTCTGTTTAGCTGGTTATAGTGCTATTAAACTATGGGCACCTCTGTTTAGCTGTGTAAAACGTTGCTTAACGGCAGGCTATTTTATATATCTGGGTCTTTTAAAAATATATATTTTGTTCACTGATACATTGGCCATGTCACTGCTTTTAATAAAATTTTAATCATATTTGTTTGGTATTATTTCAAATACTGATTTAAAACATAAATAAGAAGGGGAGTGGTGGAACTCGAACCGTGAATGCCTTCTCTTTGTGTATACACTCTGCCATTATGCTATTGCCATTTGGATTAATTTGCATAAGTAATTCTTATATGCTCTTTAATGTCACAATTGCTAACTGTGGTTAAGCAATGGGCACACCCGCGCAAACAAGCGCAAATACGGGCAGCTATATCGTGGGTTTAAAAAAAATAATTTTTTTCCGTTTTATAACTCTGATGGGGGTTTACAGTGTCAGGGAGTGTGGTGTTGGGTGCAAGTACATTTGAGCGGACTCGCTCTTGTCTGTTGACATTATGCTTTTTAAAACCTTGCAAGGGCGTGGACTTTTAGACTGCTCAGCAGTCGAACACGCCCCCTGCTTGCCTACTCAGTCCGTGTAAGAGTTACGGATGAGTCAGCGTGCCCTCATGAATATTCATGGCATGCTGATGTCATACCGTTCAACTGCAGCCTCTGAGTAAGACATATTAAGTCTTACACGGAGGTTTCGTGAATCCGGCCCATTATGTTCAATGATTGGCCCAATAAGAGCCAAGTACTGTGGAATGATTATATCAATGAACTCGGATGCTATGCCTTATGATATAACCTATGCTATGCAAAAGGGCTTCCTTACAATAGTGGATATATGGTGATCAAAGGAGAGCTGATTGTTGATACAGGTTTCAGATTGTTGATACAGGTTTTTCCAGATCCCTGACTGTAGCATAAACTTTCAGGGATGAGGTGTCAACGTGATAGTTACAAGGGTGAGCATAATTGTCAAAAGATACTATTACATATTTCTTGGCATTTAGTTTTAAGACACCACTTATCTGTATTGTAATGGCCCTCTGGGAGGATCTTGGTGTCCTCTGGAGAGTTTATAATGGAACCAATGTTATAGTTATCTGTAAACATAATCAGCTATAAACCCTTAACATTTTCTTTGATCACTAGGAATTAATCATCAAAGATGAGTGGCTCAAAGATGAAACCTTCGGGTACAATGCTAGTGACAGGTCTTTTGGAGGAGGTAGAGTCACTCACCCTAATTTCCTGGGTTCTATTTCAGAGATGGTTTGCTATCCAACATGTTACTTAAGGGTTTTACATTTAACTGGGAGAGTTTATATATGCTGCCTGAATGTGGAATAGTACTGGACATCTTTGTAAGGCCTAAATATGCAGTGCGTAATGATGTTTCCTCATCCATTACCTCAATAACCTTGTCAAAGAAATTGATGAGTTTAAGTAGGTGGATTTCCCTTTAATGAATCCAAACTGGCTTCAACCAACAAATGGGGGTTGCCTATTTATTAATTCCATAATGAGTATCTTTATGTGGTGAACCCTTTTTCAAAAAAATCTCACTAAAAAAACACTGGTATAGAGGTTGTATTTTATACAGCATATATCAGGGAGAGTGGGAGGTAAAAAAATGAAAAATACAGCTGTGGGTGCATGTTCCGAGATAAAATGTGCCCACTCCTGGTGTATTCCTGGTGTCATGCCTGGAAAAAATGTCAGTATAGAATCCACAGGACACAGAAACATTCCAACAACAGGATTTGACCACGCAAAGGAGAAAATGCCACCCCCCCCCCTTGTAAAAGGAGGATGTAGTCCACAAAATATACAAAAATTGACAGGCCAAAAAACAGCCATAAAGATGAGAAAGTGGACAACTGAAGATAAGGAAGAAATGGTGTATTGTTACTATTACACAAGAAGCCCAGAACATATTTAGGGTGACTAGTAGGGAAATTTGAGGAAAGCAAAATACTTCCACAAGAAAAAACTGTCAAAAGCTTCAAATAAAAAATTGTATTCATTAATATATCAAACTTGTGAAAAACATAGATGAAGGAACTTTGGACCACCCAGACAAGAAGTAACAGAGGAAGTGCAAAAATACAAAGAACAAAACCCAGAGATTTTTGAAAGGTATAAAACAAGAAACATGGACACGAGGAGGAAAGTGAGATCTGAAACAGTGCAATAGCTATGCAAAGGAGAAAGCCAACCTAAAAAAAAAGATATTTGACGAAAAATACAGGCAAAGTCACAAAGATAGGGTACATTTCACAACACAAAAAATAAGAAAACAAAGGAGAAATGCAGAAAAGAGGATTAGTAAGGCAGAGGTTAAACTAACAGAAACTAAAGGCATGGACTATTTCCAATGTGAAGGAATTGGTGCAGCAAAATCATCACAAATAATGTCACAGCATGACAGAATTATGGGTAGCCAGATTAAGGAGCAACAGTGTGGAGAAGGCTTCTGGAGAAGATTTGGAACATGATGATGCCCTGGTTCCTTCTGTAGGAGACCAGTGCAAAAGTCATGCAAGATATCTTCCCTCTGGATACTCTCTTACTGTACTTTTCCATTAGGAGGACTGAGATTATTCAACTAGTGGCTGTAGGTGTTTTTATCTGGTCTTGCTGAGCTAGGAAACACACAAAAGGGCTCTAAGTATTTTTTCTTTGCACTTCTTTTATATACTGTGACTGTACTTCAGCAGTTTAAAAAATGGTACCATTTGCTGCTGCTTTGCATTGTATTTTACTACTGAATTTGTTGGACTTTGTATTTCACACCAATTGCTGCTTTAACTTAATTTAAGAAAATATTTTTTCTTCTGTTTGATCCTGTTGCTATTATTAATTCATGAAAAACTATGCTGTTTTTAGTGTTGTTTATTTAATTTTAAAAAAATCCTGCTTTTTTCTGTTGTTCCATTGCACTTCTGTTGGCCGTAGTACCAATTGAATTCAAACTGGCTGAATTCAGTTCTGTTTGTAGACTGAGCACTAAAAATCAAGACATTTTTCTGGAGAAATCCCCCATGTACCCTCATGGTAACAGTGTACAGTAGGACTATTTTATTGAAGGTTACTGGTTCAGGGTTCAGTTTGAGCTATTTCATTGGTGCAGGGCTCCGTTTGAGCTTTTTCATCGCTTTTTTTGTACTAGCTGCTTTGCTCTTGGTTGTGCATAGTACACCACCATGCAGAGGAGTAACTCTTGGCAGTTATAGATGTAAAAGTGCCAATAGAAGTATTTTCCCTTAGAAGCGGCTGCTATCTAGAACAACAGTTCTTGAATAGCTCTCAGCTGTTCACTGAACCATTCAGTAGAGATTTTACCTCTTACCTATCAACATCAGACTCTATAGATCCTGTTTTACAGACCTGCTACTGTGCACCCCATAAGTTAGTCACCTTAAAATAGCTCCCTGCCTGATACCCCCATCTCTTTCTCCTTATCTGCTGAGATACTAGGTTTAAACCTTGCATTATGGACTGTCAGTTTCCCTCTGTTTCTCCTCCCAACCTGGTAGACATGGGATTTTTGAGGCAGGGTAGCAACTGCTTCATGTACACTGACAACCCCTTACAACTAAATCACTTAAGTACAATTTGCGAGAGATGTTCCTACACTAAAAAACTGGAAACACTGCTCTCTCACTGACTGACTTCAATAATTGGTTTAGTTTCTGCTGTCATTGTAAGGGAATCCAGTTCCTGTCAGCCTGGGATGACATGGTAGATAGACCATGTTGCTTTGCCAGAGGTGGCCTTCATTTGGCACCTCTAGACTTTCAGTTGCTGGCTAAGGAGCTTGCCTCCCCCATAATGCCTTTTTTATGCAAGGTCACAACAACAAAATTTCCAACTTGAAAAACAAAGAAACTAAGGGTCGTGCTGCTAATTGCTAGGAGCTGAAACTAGAAACTGCACTCTCTGAAAGCACTCCTCTGCCTGGAAGATGTTGACATATGTGCAGTCACAGAAACCTCACTCAAGGCCACAGAAAGTATCCCAGGTTTGCAAGGCTGCAACGCCTTCCACACTTTCAGACCACAAGTTCAAGGTGTGAGAGCCAAAGGAGGTGGTGCATCTGTCTTCATTAAAGATAACTATACCTCTAGACTGGTTAGACAAGAAAACCCTGTGTAGCTACTCCAAGTCCTATTACCATGGATAAGATCCCCCTTCACGTCATCGTCAGTTACAGGTCCCCTTTCATGAACCAAGATGCCTACACAGCTTATTGAGACCTACTTGAGACAATTAAAGTACAATCTATCACCCTAGTCATGGGTAACATAAACTATCCTTCCATTAATTGGGAAACATATATGAGCCCAAACCCATTCACACAAAAGTTCTTGGACTTTGTTAACTTAAATGCCCTGGAACAAATTGTGCAGCACCCCACAAGGGGCTCCAGTATTCTAGACCTCACCAATATGAGTGACGGATGCAATGCCTCAAGTGTAGGGCCCACACTGGTTAAATCCAACCGTAAATCAGTCATTTTGAAGTAGAAATAAAACCAGAACTCTCCAAAGGAGAAGTCAGGCTAAAAGAAAAGTCATGAAAGCTAGCTATACCCTCCTAAGGGAAAGTATAATTGATTTCCAAGATCCAGTTTCAACAGATGGCATTGATGGCTATACTAAGGTATAAATTGATGCCCTTTATAAACTTCTACACAAATGTATAGAACAGCTGTGACAGATAGGATTAAAGCAAGATCCTTAAGAAAAAACAAACCATCCTGGTAGACATCTAGCATTAATAAATTATACAATAATTAAAAGAGGCTGCTGTCTAAAAATACAAAAGTGAGATCCCAGAACTGGAAGACCACACTCCTCAGCCTAAACAAGCAAATAAGACAACTCATAAAATCTTCAAAGAGCAGCTATGAAAAAAATTTAGCAACCATAGCCAAGGATAACCATAAGGCTTTCTTCAGCTACATCAGCAACCTAAAAGGTAGAACTCAAATTTATACTGAACTAATAGTGGATGGCGTCACACATACTGACCTGCAGAAATTGCAAACCTGCTAGCAGACAGGTTTAGCGAAAACTTCACCCCCCCCCATCCCCCCAAGCATACCACAAACCATGTCTTCATCATCTCCTCCTCCCGGCATCTCCAAAGAGCAATTTATCAATTCTCTCTCTCTCTCCAAGGCTAAGAACACAGCCTCCATTGGACCAGATGGCATTCTGGGCTGAGATCTTAATGTTCTAAAACAAGAGCTAGCTACTACAGTAGGCATTCTATTCAACCACAGCCTGAGTACTGGCTTTGTCCCCACTGAATGTAAAACAGTGACTGTTATACCCCTCCACAAGGGCCGCTGGGCAACAGACCCAGGTAACGATAGACCCATAAGTTTAACCAGTCTCATCTGTAAGGCAATGAAATGAATCATCATGGACATCATAAATAAGGATATAGGTGACCTCCAAACCCTGGATCTGTCCCAGTTCAGTTTTGTCAAGGGCAGGTCATACCTGCTAAACCTGGTGGACTTCTTTCAGTGCATGACCAGAGCCATAGATGAGGGCAAAGCCATGCACATCTTATCTTGACTTGGCCAAGGCCTTAATCCCTATCCCACATTCAGGCATCATTGACAAACTAACCTAGTTGAATATCAAATCTTATGTTGTCAGGTGGGTTGCAAACTGGTTCACAGATCGACAACACTCAAAGTGGGAGACTTTACCTCTACCAGCAGACCTGTCACCAGTGGGGTCCCACAAGGGTCAGTCCTGGGCACCCTCTTGTTTGGCATATACTTCCCAGATGTCCAGGCCAAAACAGAGGGGCTGTGGCTAACCAAATTTGCAGATGACTACAAATTAGGTGCTATCATTGAATCCTCTAGTGATGTCAGTGTACTTCAAAAGGGGCTTACACAGACCAATGCTTGGTGCCAAAGCCATGATATTAAACTAAATGCTAAAAAATGCATCATCATTCCTTTTAGTAAAAACAATGTCCCTGCTGATTACAAAATAAACAATAGTACCCTAAGTACCAATTCAGTAGTGAGAGACCTGGGAACACAAGTTGATTGTGACTTCAACTTTGACCACCATGTGTCTACTGTGGTGAGAAAGGCATTCTACATCTCTCATCTTATTAGCAAAGGCATTGCTTCAAGAGCAAAAGATGTTATAACTCCCCTGCACTTGTCATCCTCACTAGGCTTATTATTGAATATAATGCTTCCTTTGGTATGTACCATACCAGACACCTGCAGCAACTTGAGAGGCCTCAGAGATTTCTAACTAAGAAAATTCAGGGAATCCCTCACATGTCTTAGAAGAACAGACTGAAGCCACTGTCACTGTACTCAGCAGTGTATAGAATACTTAGAATTGACTTATGTCTGGTTTACAGGGCTATCTCTGACCAAAATCTAATGGAAATGCTGCATATCTATAAGTCAAATGGGACTAGAGCCACCCGTTCCAGGGACCTCAGTCTAGCCTATGACATAAACAGGACCTGCTGGAGAGACAGAGACATCTCTCAGAGGTTGCCACTCCTCTGGAATAGGCTTCCAATTCCATATCAAGCAGAGAACTTCCATGACCCACTTTAAACACAACCTGGAAGACTGGATGGAAAACTTTAAATTTCTGCCTGGGATTGCTACGGCTTCTCTCCTGGACATGGGTAGTCCTTGTTAGAACAACCTTGGGCATAGATGATATCTCTCATCTGGTGTTATATTGGGATTTGAAGCTAGGCTTATAAAGACCTTCAGGTCAATGCCAAGTAATATCCCATGAACCTATAGCAGCATCAGTATCACAATGGCCAGTTCTACCCAAAATATGATGACATTAGTAAAACAAATGAACACAGTAAAGTACAGTTTTGTACCTACCATAAATGTAGATGTCTGATAGGTATGCATCTGCAGTCATAGCATATGGGTTGTCCTGCCTCAGGCAGCCCTTCGGTCGGCCGGATTCCAAAGTCTGGGTCTGGCCTCGGCTAATGTCGCACTTTCCCCGACGTCAGAGCGTCTGGGGTATAAAAGCATCAGCCGACGCCATTTTCCTCAGTTTTTCTTGCCCCAGATGCCAGGTGCCCTCTAGGAAGGCTAAATTTGGATAAATACTGAAAATTTCCAAACATTTGCAAATTATATACATGTATAAACAAACAAATACACCATAATAGATTCCCCCAGCTAGCTAGAAGAGGGGTAAGCACCCTAGGAATACCACAGAGGGGAAGGAGGGAGGGTAATCCTGACTGCAGATGCATACCTATCGGACATCTACATTTATGGTAGGTACAAAACTGTACTATGTCCTTCAAGGATGCATCTGCAGTCATAACATATGGTTAGAATACCATAGCCAATCTGGGGGAGGAGGTACTAAGAAAAGGATGGTGTAGTTAAGATCCCCTGCAGGACTGCAGTTGCAAACCCTGCTCTGGATCTAGAGTATATAGGTAGATTGTAATGCTTGGCAAAAGTATGCACGGAGCTCCAAGTAGCAGCTTCTAAAATGTCCTTGGTAGCCACCCCCCGTAGGAAGGCTGTAGTGGTGGCCGTGGCCCTTGTGGAGTGAGGCCTGATATTTTCAGGAACTGTCTTTCCATAAAAGGAGTAGCAAAAGCGAATGCAATTTCCTATCCATTTTGAAATTGTCTGTTTGGAAATTGCTCTTCCTTGCACCCCAGTTGTATGTGCTACAAAAAGTTGGTCAGTTTTTCTGCTAGTTTTTGTTCTGTCCAAGTAGTAGCGTAGTTGTCTGTGTATATCCAGGGTGTGCAAAAGTTTTTCCCCTCTATTCTGTGGATTAGGGAAGAACGTAGGCAAGTGAATAGCTTGGTTCAAGGATACCCTAGATACCACCTTTGGCATAAAAGTAGGATTGGTTCTTAGTGACACTCTGTCCTGGTGGAAAATAAGAAAAGGCTGCACTGCCATTAATGCTTGTAACTCAGATACTCTTCTTGCTGAAGTGATTGCCAGAAGGAATGCAGTTTTCCAAGATAGAAACTGTAGATCCGCTGATGCTGCTGGTTCAAAAGGAGGTAGTGTCAGTTTCTCCAGCACAAAGTTGAGATCCCAGGCAGGTAGAGGGGGTCTTCTTGGAGGTTTAATATTTTTGATCCCTCTCAGAAATTGTCTGAGGAGAGGGTGTGAGAAAATAGGTGGATCCACATTGTATTCTGCTGAAATTGCTGAAGCATGAATCTTAATGGAGGAATAGGACAGGCCATTGTGGAACAATTCTGCTAAGTATTCTAGGATATGTGTTAGGTTTGCCACTGTGACATCTATGCCCTTTGATGTGCGCCAAATGAGAAATCTCTTCCATTTAGCTGAGTATGTCTTCCTTGTGGAAGGCCTGCGAGCCTCCAGGATAATGTCCTTCACCCTCTGAGATAAAATAGTTTGATTGGGGTTTAAGGAATTTTCCAGGCAGTTAGCTGCAATGTTTTCAGGTTGGGATGCAGGGTCTTGAAATTGTTCTGCGTCAGAAGAAGAGGCCATAGGGGGAGATGCCATGATTTTGCCTGAGACATGCTTCTCAATAATGGATACCAGTGTTGTCTTGGCCAGTCTGGAGCTATTAGTATCACTTTTGGCTGTTCCTCCCTGATCTTCAGTAGAACCTTGTACATCAATGGGAGAGGTGGGAAGGCATATACTGTTAGGGCTTTCCAGCTGAAAGAGAGAGAGTCCACCCTCCAAGCTTGTGGGTGGTATGTCCTTGAGCAGAATGTCTTCAGTTGATTGTTGAGTGGGGAGGCGAACAAATCTATCTCTGGCATTCCCCATGTCTTTGCTATGAGTTGGAAGATGTCTGGGTGCAGCATCCATTCGTGTGCATCCATGGTAGTTCTGCTTAAGCTGTCCGCCAGTGCATTTTCTTTCCCTGGAACGAATTGGGCCTGTAGTTGTATATTGAAATTCAGGCATAGTTCCCACAGATTCATAGCCATCCGGCATAGCGGGTAGGAATGTGTGCCTCCCTGCTTGTTTATGTACCACATGACCGTGGTGTTGTCTGTTCTTATTAGCAGGTGTCCTTGTTGGAGGAAGGGTTTGAATGCCTCGATTGCATGCCTCACTGCCAGCATTTCCTTTTGGTTTATGTGCATGCTTAGCTGTCCTTGAGGCCATAGGCCTTGGATACATTTGTCCTCCATGTGTGCTCCCCATCCTCGGTCTGAGGCGTCCGTGGTGATGGTCTGCCTTGGTTTTGGTTTGTTGAAAGGCAACCCTCTGTTGGACTGGCAGGCCTGAGCCCACCACAGGAATTCCTTTTGAAGGCATGGAATGATTGGTATCATGGTTTCTAAACTGTGACTGTGCTGAGACCATACACTCCGGAGGTACCATTGTAATTTCCTCATATGCAGCCTGGCATGTGGTATTAGAATTATGCAGGATGCCATGTAACCCAGGGCCTGCAGTATTTTCCTTGCAGTAAGCTGAGTTTATCTTGTCAGAGTCATGAAGTAATCTGAAAGTTGTTTTTGTTTTTCTTCTGTGAGAAAGGCCATTTGGGTGGTTGTGTCCAGATCTGCACCCAAAAAGGTTTTCCTTTGGGATGGTACTAGTCTTGACTTTTGGATGTTGACTGTGAATCCCAAGGTCTGTAGTAGGTGTATGGCATAAGCCAAGTCCTTTATCAAAATTTCCTTGTTGTCTGCTTGTAGTAGGCAGTCGTCCAGGTATGGGTAAATTTGAATTCCCTGTAGTCTGCAATGTGCAATTACTGATGCCAGGCATTTCGTGAATACTCTGGGCGCAGTAGATAAGCCAAAGGGCAATGCTGAGAATTGATAATGCTCTTATCCTGCAAGAAATCTGAGGTGTCTTCTGCAGTTTGGTCGAATAGGGACATGCAGGTATGCCTCCTTGAGATCTAGAGTCACCAGCCAAGACTCCTTGCCCAACATGGGAAGAAGTTGCTGTAGGGTCAGCATTTTGAATTTTGGCACAATGAGATAAGCGTTCACTGCAGACAGGTCGAGAATAGGCCTCCATTGATTTTCCTTTCTTGGTACAAGGAATAGTCTGGAGTAAAATCCTTGGCCTTGTTCTGAAAATGGTACCTTTTCTATAGCTTTCATCTGAAGTAATTTGCTGATTTGTTTTAATGCCTCTGCCCTCTGATTTGGTGGAAGGTTTGGCATTCCGCTTCTTTTTGGCAAAGTGTGAAAGTGGAACCTGTATCCTTTGTCTATTATTTGCAGTGTCCATGTATCCTTTGTGATATAATGCCAGTTTTTTGAGAATAAAGCCAGCTTTCCGCCCAAGGGTGCTTCTAGTTGATCCCTGGTAGGCGGAATCAAAGTTAAGTCATTGACCCTGTCCTGGTGTAGTAGTTGTTGTTGCTGTTGCACTACTCCTCTGGTTGGCAGGCTGCCACTGAAGGCCTCTGTAGGAGCCCTTCGATTGACCTCTGCCTCTAGGGTGCCTGTTCCTGCCTCTCTGGGCTCTGTCCAAGTCTGGAAAGGACCAATTCTTAGTAGGCCAGTTTCTGCTGAATCTTGGTGGTTGAACTTGCAGGAAATCTTTAACTGTCTGCACAGATTTTGCCTTTTCTTCAACCTTTTTTAAGATCTCCTGAGCAGAGGAGCCAAATAAATTTTGTTTCTCCATTGCAGCATCCAGGAGTTTAGCTTTGACATGGTCTGGCAAAGATTGCTCCTTCAGCCAGGCATGCCTACGAATAACTGCCCCAGTCATAGCTGATCTACATGAAGCCTCCAGTGCATCATAGCCACATTTTAAGAAATGATTACTAACCTGTTGTGAGTTGTGTACCAAATCCTGAAGGGATTTACGGTCTAGGGGTTCAGGAGAAGAAAGTTTCTTATTCAGTTCATCTAACAAATACTCCTAGTACTGTATCATATGAAATTGACAGTTTAAAGCCCTGACAGAAAGAGTTGCAGAAGTATACACCTTCTTTCCCCATCTCTCTAAAGCTCTGGACTCTCTGTCAGAGGGTAGAGGATTTTTCGCAGTAGCGGCTGCAACCCCTTTAGGGCCCTGAGAAATAGTTTCTGGGTCTGCAGAATGGGCTTTATACAAATGGAAATGAGAATCCGGGACCCTGTAGTATCTGTCAGGTTTGGCAGGGGCCGGAGGGAGAGTATCAGGGGCTGTACTGACATCATTGTACACATCATCAATTACATTCAGAACAGGAGGTATAGCTAAGGGCCTATGCTGTGGCAAATGCAAAAAGGTCCTTAATCTTTTTCTAGAATCAGAGAAATCCTGACCTTGCCATTGAAAATGCTCTCTCATGGAGTGTAAAGTCTCACCAAAGGAAAACTCCTCAGGAGGAGAGGCCGAAGGGATAGATTCCTCTGCATCTGAATCCTCGTAAGGCGAGTAAGCCCCTTCCTGGTGGTCTGACAACTCAGATCCATCAGTGGAGTCATCTGAGGAGTGCAGATCAGAGGGGTCAGTCCTGGGCCTTTTGTCTGGAGGAGGTTGAGAGGCCCTGTCTGGGTGAGGTTGTGTACCCCTAATTAAAGAAATAAGGTCCTCAGCAAGGCTGAGGATCTGTGAACTAGAGGAAGGCCTCTGGGAGGAAGATTTGGTAGGCAAAGCTTTAGAAAGTTTGGCAGCTTTAGCCCTTGAAAAGGCCTTAATGGACATGGAAGCAGGGGGCATAGCTGCCCCACATGCAGGGGTAGAAATGTCCAAAGGTATGGTGTTGGACAATTCCTGTACACTAGCTTCGGTAGGTAGTTCTGAAGCCGACTCAGCCGGGGCCTCCCGGGCCTCGGTGGTTGGAAGTATGGTTTCGGAAGAAGGAATCAGTTTCGGCCGAAACCGAGACACTAGCGGTAGGCCTAGCCGTGGTTTCAGCTGAAACCGCGGGCCACGAGTGTCGGTCCTTTTCCTTGTGTTTTTTGACCATATGCGAAGTCGGAGTCTCCGACGGCATTTTATAAGCAAAAGCGGCTCCAAAAAATTCCTCTGCAAACTCCGACCGATGTCTAAGAGTTCGTCGGTTGAAGGAGGCACAGGCTAAACAGGCTGATATGTCGTGGTCTGGGCCTAAGCAAGGAAGGCAGTAAGAATGGAAATCCTTATGAGGTATTTGTTTCCCACAAGTTAAACAATTATTTACTTTGTCTGACATCGGCTGAGGCAAGAAAGAGCCCCCAACGGGGTACTTAGCTTTTTTCGAAGCCTTCGGAAGCTGAAATCACTGGATCTGACCGACCGGCACTTGCGAACAGCTTCTGCTTTGGGCACCGCGCGGCAAGAAAGACTGAGGAAAATGGCGTTGGCTGATGCTTTTATACCCCGGATGCTCTGACGTCGGGGAAAGTGCAACATCAGCCGAGGCCAGACCCAGACTTTGGAATCCGGCCGACCTAAGGGCTGCCTGAGAAAGGACAACCCATATGTTATGACTGCAGATGCATCCTTGAAGGACATTCAGGACTATTAAGAGACATTCACATGATATAACAGAAATAAATAGAATATATTATTGTGCAGCTAAACCTAAAATGGATAAGGTGTTACCACAAAAATGTAGATTAACAAAGAAAAGGAAGGAAACAAACAAAATGACACCACGGAAGTACTGAATAGAGAAAACTATGAAGACAGAATACTATTAAGACAAGAAGTATCACTGTTAGAAGAATATAGAAAAGTGAACAGATCATCAAAAATACTGAGAAAGATAGATGTGTTAGAAGCAATGCACAGCACCAAAACAGACTGAGATTTAGTATATACTATTACCAATAATAAATTATATATATCAGCGCAGGCAGATACAAACTTAGAAGATATGCAGATAAATATAACGGAAAATACAAATAAGCAATTCCTTGCTGACCCAAAAAGATTTTATAGAGAAATGGGAAACAAAGTAAAATAAATAGCAACACCCAAAAAAAGAAAAAAAGAGGAAATAAACACATTTTGGAGCAATATCTATGAGGACTTTGTTGAGCATAATAAAGATGCTGAATGGGTGGAAGAATTAAAAGAAATAATAAGGAGCTCTAATATAAGGAATATGAAATGGGTAAAGTAACAGACAGAGAAAATGAGCCAAAATTAAAGGATAAAGTAACAGACAGAGAAAATAGGACAAAATTAAGAAAATCTCCTAAATGGAAAACCCCAGGCCCAGGTACAATACATTTTTTTCTGGCTAAAAGTGTTAACATATTTACACAAAGATTTAGCCCTGAGTAAGAATTACTCATACAGGTATCCTGAACAGACATCAACCTGGTTAACAACAGAAAAAATGATACTCCTTCTTAAGAGTGAACCCGCAACCTATCTAAAGAACTATGGACAAATAACTTGCCTTATGGCATTATACAAGCTATACACTGGAACCGATGCAGACAGACTTTATAGAAATTTATAAAAAAAACCTCGGTTATGGCAGTAGAACAAAAGAGTAACAAAGAAAATTATATGGAACAAAGGATCATTTATTGCTAAATAAAGCCATAATAGAGAATTGCAATTATAAAAGGTAGAAGATTTTAAGTATGGCATGGATAGATTACGAAACAGAATTTAACAACAACCACATTCATGGATGAAGGAATGCTTACAGATGTAAAAGATAAGCTCTGCATTGATCAATTATATTACAATGACCATGAAACAGTGGCATACCACTTTGCAGATGAGCCAAGACAAAGAACAAATTATTATCCCAGGGATAAAAATTCAAAGGGGAATAGTTCAGGGTGAATCTGAGTCAGTGCTGCTGTGGTGTCTTAACCTTTTTACTTAATATGTTAGGCTATATTTAAAATTTGCCTACCAGAAAAAAAAACTTGTTTAAAGATTTTTCATCTTCTTTTTGGGGATGACTTAAAATTGTATAATTCATCAGAGTAGGAAATCAAAGCAACAAATGGTTAAAACGTTCTTGATTAATATTAGAATATCATTTGGTCTTGATAAACGTGCAAAAGCAACATTTAAAACAGGAAAGATGCAACATAAAAAAATATCAACCTGGACAAGAATATGATATAAAGGAACATGAGCAAGAAGGAAGTTATAAATATTTGGGAATGGATGAAGGATCAACAATAAAATATGAAGGAATACAATCAAATATCAGGAAAGAATGCTTAATAAAACTAATATTGAAAACTGCCTTGATGTCTAGGAATAAAGTCTAATTTATAAAACAATTTGCTGCTCCTGTTCTGTCTTTCAGTTTTTCGGGTGACTGACTGGCCCCAAAGAGTACTGGATTAATTGGGCATGAAAATAAAAAACGTTTCATGTTTATCAAATGATATATAAAAATCAGTGGATACCAAGATGTTATATTCCTCACACTGAAGGAGGTATGGGCTTTCTCAAAACTGACTACATGTACAGATCTGAAATCATGGGACTGCACAGATATTTGCTGACCTCATCATACCCAAACTTAGTGACAGTTTTAAAACATGAGATAAAGAAGTCTAAGATGACATCCTTGCTTAGTTTAGCAAAAGCATTTCAGTGTCAAATGGGAATGGAAATCAAACCAAAAGTAGACAAACATCAGAAAACAACTGAAAGTGGGGGAAAAAAGAAAGTATATAAGGAGATGGATCAATGAGAAGGAAAGAAAATTGGAAACTCCATAAAAATAGTAGTAAGTTCAGAGATTTCCTGAAACAACTTCATGTTGACCAAAATTTGATGCAGGAATGATTAAGGAGAGGTTAACTGAAACCAAAAGATGAAAGGTTAATAACAGCACTCCAGGATAGTTAACAAAATCCATTGAAAATGTGATTGAAACAGACAAAAGCAGTTTCTGTAAAACAGAACTGGAAACAGTTAAATACCTTGTTGCTGTGCAGGATACACTCACAGCAGAGGGCCTGTATGTTAAAAGGCACAATCATGTGGATCAGATATCAAGGAGGCCATTTTATTCCTGACTCTCTCTGAGCGATGCACATATATAAATGTGGCTCTTTTATAACAAAATATATACAATTATGGATATTTCACTGTACAAAAGAAATACTTCAATAGAGGATTCCAAGATGGTGGTCGACTAGATTGCACCCTATCCTCAGAGGTCCTACTACCTTTATAAGTATTACAAAGTTAACGCGTTTAAAAAGCCAAATATTATTCATAAGAAGAAAGCTTAAATGCTCCAATCTGTTTTGCTTTAAATCTGGAGGTCGAACAACTTATTTTTAACAAAAGAGATAACTTAACTCTCTAACTGTGCCTGGAGACCCTTACCACATGCATTCAAGGGGCCTGTGTATCCACGACTAAAACTCAACAATCACCACATTTGGAACGTGGCAAATGCAGCAGTAAACATGGAAATACAACTATCTAAAGCTAAGGCTTTGGAAATACTATCTCCAGTAAAAGATACACCTGCAAAAAGGCAGAAAACCACTAGACAACCAGCTGATAATAGCAAGTCAAATCCTAAGGGAAAAAAAGCGGATGCCAACTTTCATTTGGATGATCTCAAGTTACTGTTACAGCCAATACATGAAGCCATACAAGGCTTTTCCGAACAACTTATGGAATTTGGAAAATATATAAACCAGATAACACAAAGAGTAGTCACCCTTGAACAAAAAAGTCAAGCCAATGAACTATTGATCCAATCCCTTTCCGAAGATCTTTGCGCAAAAACCACTATGCTGTCAGATTTGCAATCTAAAATAATGGATCTAGAGGCCAGGACCCGTTGTAACAACATAATAATTAAAGGTCTCCCTGAATTTTACGATAACCAGAATCTATTGACAATTTCTAAACAGATATCTGTGGCTTTAATGGGAGCGGAAAACAACACTGACAACTTAATAGTGGAGAGAGCGCACAGAGCCTTACATAAGCACCAAGAATCCACCACCCCGCGCCATATATACACTAAACTGCTAAATTTCCAAGACACAAAAAATACTAGCATCAGCAAAAAAACAAAAAAACCTTACGTGGAACAAATATAAACTTACTTTCTCTCAAGATCTGCCTCACATAATTAAAATGAACAGACAGAAATTAGCCCCTTTTTGTGCAGATCTGATTAAGAGAAACGTGAAGTTTCAAATGCACTATCCGAATACCCTGATTTTCTCCTACAAAGAAAAAAGATACTTGGCTAACAATCCGATGGAAGCTAAAGAAGCTTTTATTAAAGCCTTCAACAAATATCCTGATGCTTGATTTACATATGTCCATTTCTTCCACCTACCTTTTCGCTCGCACAAGGCGAGCTGAAGTCAATCCAGGACTAAATGATATATCCGGATTCAACAGTGTGTTGTCTGATCTTGCCTTTAATACTCTCAGCGTTCATATATTGATAATTTTGTTTACTGACCCTGACAATATACGAGACTTAATTTTCATATGCCACTGCATGTACTACTCTAAGACGGAACCTGGCTAAACCTGGCTTCAGTTGCTTACGGATCACTATAGTGAAACCATACCAGTGGAATCCTAGTACGATACTTCATTTGTGACTCCTAATCAGACAGCTATATGTATACCACACTATTGTTCATCATGCTGTTTTTTGTTTTCTAAAAGCGACCACTCAAAGCTATTTAACTGTTATTTATACTAATATTGGAGGTTTTCCCAGTGTGCCAAACAGCTCTATGTGTTCAGCATTCAAACATCTTGTGCTAAATACCTGACTTTTGTGACAACATATGAAGCTACTTAAGCTCCACTCGTTTTTTTTGTAAATAAGTACCTATCTACATGCTAAGCCCAATCGCTTAGGTTTAAAATTTCTTAAATCTTAGTATATTACAGAGTTATCAACATTCTCATAACATTATTGCAATTTAATAACTGGAGGTTTATCTGGCTCTTTAGTGTTTTAATCATTGTTACAACTATATATCTGGCTACTGTTACATATCTCCTTAATATCTCTTTCTGTTTTTCTTTTTTTCTACAATAGAGTTCATGGATGCTTAGGATTTTGGGTCCTAGTATGACCGATCTATGGATGTGGTTTGTTTTGTATATATGTACAGTGTTATTTACCACACAGGTAGTCCTTGTAAGGACTTTCTATAAGTCAATTGTTCCTTCAGTAATTATTTCACTAACCAATATTGTTTGTTTACTTAAACATTGCTTGTGTATTTCTTCTACTATGGAGTGGAGGTGGATAGGCACTGGGGTGGGTTTGAAGGAATACTTTGTTACCATTCCTATGAATGTTGGTTCCTATATAAAGCTTTACTTCACAGATAATGTTATGTTACGGTCTCTAAGTTGTCTCTCAGTCCCATACTTAAATTATATAGCAACTCTTACATTTTTTACAAGCCTTGATTTTGTTTATTGATGACGATTCAGATTGATTCATGGAATGTTAGGGGGCTTCAAAACATGTCCAAAAAAACTCTCCTTTTTCATTTGCTACTTAAATCTCAGGCTAATATATGTTTTATACAGGAAACACATATGCAAAAGGTTGATTTGACTAAAGAAGGGAAATAAAAATGGATAAAAACCATCATTGCTGCGGGTAACAGCTCCAACTCTAAAGGTGTGGCCATTATAGTCAAAAATAAATTTAAGGGGGATATTATTGAGGAAAAAGCTGATGACAATGGTAGATGGTGCTTCTTTACTTCTCGTCTCCAATATTTAAATAAACCAATTCTTTTCTTTAATCTATATGGTCCATGCACTCAACAACATATTTTTATATTAGAGATACATAATATTCTCTCAACTTTTAATGACCATCATATTATTATTGGAGGTAACTGGAATGCTATAATAGACCCTAATACAGATCGTACTAGCAAATCTCCCTCCTACAATTTTCAAGCATCCATAGCTATAGAGGAATTAATGTTCGACTTCAAACTATTGGACCCCATTTCCTACAGTGGACTCCTATCTAAGAAAGAATTTTTTACATATTACTCGAAATGTTACAATACATGGTCAAGACTAGATTTCTTTCTAATATCTGATGCCCTCTCTCATCTTAAAATTAACTTTTTTCTAGAACCCAGATTATTTTCCGATCACTCAAAAATATCTCTCAAAATTAACCCTGACTCAAACCCATCTTCAAGTTCCCGCTTTAATAATTGGACATTGAATAATAATTTGCTTACCAATAAAGATGTAACTCAAGCAATTGCAAATTCATTATTCGATCTAAACCCTAATCTTGTTAATTCTAATATCCCACTTGATATTCAATGGGCTGCCTGTAAAGCTTATATTAGAGGTATTATAATTAATAAAGCCTCTTACCTTAAGAAACTCTATAAAAATAGAGATTCTACCCTCAATATAAAAATTTCTGAACTAGAAAAGCAATACAGAATTAACCCAGATCCTAAGTTACATAAAGAACTAACAGATTCCCAAAAAAAACTACTACAACTGCACCAACAAAATCTCTCTTTCTCAGAACAAAAACTCATTGCTACCTATTCAGAATGGGTGCAAATCCCATCTAAATTCTTGGCAAGGATAATTAGAAATAATCAGGCCCCTCCTAGAATCTCACTCTTACACTTCCAAAACAAAATTTATAAATCAGACTCTGAAATTTTACAGTTATTCTCGTCTCTATACTCAGACATCTATTCTAAAAAGACGGATCCCTCTACCAAACCATACATGGAAAACTTTTTAAAATCTATCAAATTCCCCTCTCTAAATAAATCCCAAAAGGACATGCTTTCCGCCCCCCTTAAACCTACAGGAAATTTCATCTATCATTACCAATCTCAAAGCAAATAAATCCCCTGGCCCAGATGGTTTTACATCTGAATTCTTCAAAACCTTTAATTCTATAATCTCCCCTATCATTCTAAAAGTATTTAACTACATAATAGATAATGGCATATCAGATATACACTGGAACACATCAAAAACAAATTTAATTCTGAAAAACAATAAAGATAAAACTAACCCCCAGAACTATAGTCCCATATCTTTGATAAATATTGATATTAAGATTCTTGCAACCTTATTGGCTAATAGATTGAAAACAGTCTTACCTTCTCTAATCTCTTTGGATCAAGCAGGATTTACGAAACATAGACACACATGGGACAACAATTTGACATTGGATTCCTTAATTCACTTTACCAAAAAAGAAAACAATCCACTCTATGCTTTAACGTTAGATGCTTCAAAAGCCTTTGAAAGGGTCAGTTGGGACTTTTTCTTTCAAACTATGGCTTATTTCAACATACCCACCATCTTTCTACATAGGATAAAGATTTTATACCAAAATTCATATACCTACTTATAGATTAACAAAAAATTGTCCGAACCCTTAAAGATAACAAATGGTACAAGACAGGGCTGTCCCTTATCCCCCTTTCTCTTTAATTTATTTATAAAACCATTGTTTCTATATATTGCACAAAATACTTATCATGTAATTCCCAAAGTATTAAATACTAAAATATTATTGTCTGCCTTTGCAGACGATCTAAATCTTTATTTTCAACACCCTAACACTGACCTCAACAAAATTGTTAACTCTATTAACATGTTCTCAAAGGCTTCAGACTACCAAATTAATCTTAAGAAATCGCATATCTTTCCTATCAACCCCCTAGCTCACAAACCTAAATATTTTCCTAACTCTCCTTTTAAGGTAATATTTGACATTAAATACTTAGGGATCCACTTTGAACATAATCAACTCTCTATGTTCCAAAATAATATGCTTAGAACATGGTCAAAAATAACTCTAGATCTTCGCAGATGGGAATTAATGAATCTTTCTTTGTTATCTAAATCAGCTATAATTAAAATGAACATTCTTCCCAGACTTCTCTATCAATTTAACACTTCAGACCAGATAATATCCAAGTCATTTCTATCCAAGATTAATAAAGAACTTGCTAAATTTATCTGGTTCCCTAAATCAGTTAGAATTTAATACTCTAAGCTTTCACTTCCTAAAAATAAAGGTGGTCTTGGTCTCCCGAATCTCCATCTCTACTATACTATTGTCTGTGCTAACAGAATTCTGTCTATTGCGAAACTTAATTTTAGAGAATATAATTCCTACCCTACCTGGTCCAAAATATGGTATCAACATATCCTAACCAATGAAATTAACCCCGCTGCCCTCCCTTTTCTACCCCTGGACGTTATAGAAAAATTAAATTTATCCAATAACTTAAAACAAAAAATTAGATATTTCCAAAATTTATTAAAACTTATTAAGATAGATAATGTTCTTCCTTTACTTCAACCTCTGCACCTAAACCCCAATATCAAATTGAACAATATATCAATCAATCTTTTTAACTTCCCTCTTATTAAAAACCTTACAGTATGGGACATACTTAAACACAAAAATGAATCACTCACCAACCTTTCCATAACCCTTAATGTTAATAAGAAATACTTAACAATTCTCCAACAGTTGTGAGAGCTAACTACATCAAAATTTGCCCACCTAATGATCAATTGCCAAGCTATCACCAAACTAGAGATCATCATTCAGACCCTGACCTTACCAGAAAAAATGCTCTCAAATTCATATAAACTTCTATCATCTATAATTCATGAGTCAGACTGTTTATTCTCTAGCTATTGGGATAACTACAACCCTCAATTGTCCGAAAATCAGAAACAATTGGCTATAAAATACACCTTAGATTTCTCCCCTTTCAAAAAACTTGTCTATACACAATTAATGATTAATAATAATGCATACTATACTCCCTCTATACTATACAAGTTTGATCCGAAAAAAAACCTCTTGTCCATGTTGTCCCACTACAAAAGCTGATCTCTTACATGTTTTATGGTCATGTAAACACTCTCATAAGCTTTGGACCTCTTTAAAAGTACGTCTTCAAAAAATGGGATACCATAAATTGACTCTCTCTTGGGAACTAGCCATTCTTCATATCCTCACCAGATTTCTCTCTAAATTTGACATACATGTTCTGTTTTTTTTTATGCTCACTCATAAAACTTTATATCACTAAAAATTGGATAGATCACACTAAATTATGTTGGGACAACTTCAAGGAAATAGCCTGTTCATATATTGCAGCACAAAAATGTATTAAGAAAGGCCCCAAAAAAATTGCTCTATTAACAAAAGTCTGGGAAAGGGTTACTTATATTATTCTTAGTGAAGAATAATCCTACTACCTTTATCTAGTGATGAGACCTGTTATATAACTCTTGCTCCTTTTAACTATATTTTCCTATTGGTAACATTTTGGTTAGTGATTTTTGTACATGTTGTATATACAATGTTATGATGTTCCTAGTTTTTTTTTGTTTGTTTGGTTTTATATTATCACTTCATATGAAATGAATAAAAAGTTTTTTGAAAAAAAAAAAGAAATACTTCAATGGAAACTTTTATACAAAGAGAGTATTAGAGATAGGTGCTCAAACAGTGAGGAGATAATGACTGTTGGATGCTCAGTTTGTGTAGACAAAAGTGTAAGAGAATAAAGAGAAATTGCTTTATCATTGTCAGTGGAAAGGAGACCCTTGGGTAAGGACAGAGAAGATGTTAGTGTGAGATGAGACAGAGAGATGAAGTTTTGTGAGGGATGAGTTAATGAGAAATATATAGAGAAGAAGATAAATGGGGATGGGGTATGTGGTAGCAAGGGAGATATACATTTGAGATAAGAATTAGATGAGGAATTATGTGTCCTGTCTGAAGTGCTTTGGCATATTACTTTGGTGAAGGGAGGTTGGGATAGAGTTCCACTGTTTTGCTACATGGCAAGCATATTGGGAGTCCATGTGAGAGTTGCATGAGGGAGTCATATTTGCCAGACCTTTTTAAGATGAATGAAGGGTACAAAAAGGGATACACCAGTGCAGTAGACTGCTGAGGGAAGGACAGGTTTGCGACAGGTAGAGGCTTTTTTCTACTATTTGTAATTGGTCGAGTTTGAGGAGGTTAGGGAAGTTGAGCCATTTAACTGCTTGACAGCTATACAGTAGTGTGTTATATGGGAAAGGTTGGTGGCAAACTTTACAATCTTGTATGATAGCTCAAATTTTGTGAATTGTGCTGATTGAAGGTTGGTAAATGTTGCAGACTTGTATGTCAGGGGAGGGATAAGGTAGGCAGCAGTGGAGTCATTCTGTGCTTGATCAGTCAAAACATTTTGGATGAACTGGCTCAGCAATAGTGATTCCTAGTAGTTTAGTGTGGTAGACTAGTTGAATTAATATGTCATCCGGTGATTAAAAGGTAAGTGGATTGAGCATTGTTGATACTCATTTAAATTTAAAGAGCATAAGGTTTAGTTTTTGGGGATTTGGAACTATGGCAGACCCCAGAAGCAAGGATTCCATATAAGTTAAAGAATGTTGAGTGACTTTTGAAGTCCAGAGATAGAAGGTGCTTAACATATGATAGTGGAGTTACCGATATACTGGACCAGAGAGCAGTTGGTTAGAATAGTAGGGAAATTCTTGATGTCTATATTGAATAGAAATGATTCGTGGATAGATCCCTGAGGGACAATGACTGGAATGAGGAGGAATGTGGAAGAGCCTTGTAGCCATTTTATGCTCTGAGTTCTATGTTGAAGGTAAGATTTGAACTGCAGGATGGCTTTATCTAACAAGCCTATCTTGGAAAGTCTGTTGAAGGTGGAGGAGTGTGATATAGTATCAAAGGATTTAGAGAAGCCAAGGAATACTGAGGAGACTAGGATATTTCTCTTTCTGAGGGTATTTATAGTGCTGAGAAATAAGAGAAGAGCTGTATCAGTGCTGTGAGAGGGTCGGGTGCCATGTTGGTATGGTGAGATAGGATTGTATTTGAGAAGGAAAGTCAACAGTTGTAAGTGGATACATTTTTTTAAGATTTTTGAGAGGGGTGATAGAATTGTTGTAGGTCAAAAGTTAAAACTCTCAGAGAATGAGCCACCTCTGGGTAGGGGGAGGATGAAGGATGTCTTGGATTGATCTTTTTAAGATAGAGACATGTTAGGCTAACTTTTGGTGTCCTGTTTTAGATATTGTTTGGGGAGGTTATCTGGGGCTGTGGTGATCACTTTTAGTTTTTCCAAGGTACTGTTTGATGATTCTAGTGGGGACTGGTTTAATATCAAGAGGTTGTTTTTCAGTATGGCATATGGGAGATGGAGCAGGGTCTTTGCTGCAGTTAGGGTATGAGAGAGAGGTAGCAGTATTAGTAAAATGTGTGACGAAAGTACAAGCTACATAGACGTCAGATTCAGTAGGTAGAGGGTTAGGTTTGGTAGGTTTATCAGTGCTTAAACGTTTAGAAAAGGCACTCCAGAAGAACTTGGGGGGGGGTTTGGTGGTGTGGTAGTTCTGTTGGGAGAGGAAATACAGACAGCAAAACAGACAAAATGACTGTTTAATTAGATCATGATAGCAGGGTCAGCCATTCTCATCCACAGACAGCCCCTATAACAGGAGTCATAACCCGCTTGTTGACTATTTGCACCCCAGATGTTTCGCTGTGGTAAAAATATAATTATGGACACAATAAATGTCTTTCAAGTTTGTGTCAGATAAAATACACTAGCTTAATTATTCTAAGTTATTTCACACAAATATACACTAGTCCTGCCAAGCCAGATTGTTTAATCTGACCAAACAACAAGAGGGGTAAGTTACTTTCATCCTTTCCCACCAAGCAGTTTTAAACACTTTGCTGTATTACCTCATCTGGTTGTGTGTAAAAAAATAATACTTTTCTGCCTCTTAGAGCAGAAATCAGGGCAAACCCAACAGGTATTGAGGAGAACACAGGCCCAGAATCAGGAATAAATGCTGCTGACAATAGTTTCCGCATGAAATCTCAGCACTTGAAATGTCGAGTATTGACAAGCCAAAAAATGAACATTTTACACCGGACTCCAGAAAGGAAGTCTGTACCACAAGAAAATAAAAATAAGTTAAAACCACAGGAAATGTTATTGTGGAGCTTTTCTCCTTGGGGCATCGATGATCCAGTGTAACTTTCCCAGCAAACAAATGTCAATAAATAAATAAATAACGTAAACAAAAACTTTAATAATAGACTAATACATACACTGATATAAGCTTTATTTTTAGGGTAGTTAAAACCAGAAATGAAACAATACCAAATCCCTGCTTAAATAACATTTGTCATTAAAACAAAGTGCACGCACAAATTCTTCATTGAAACAAATTGTATCTTCATAAAACAAGTTAAAGACTACCCATTTCTAGAAAATCTTCTCTGCATTTAAGAGGTAATGTGAATCTGCATTAATATGTATTAATTTGCCTCATGTTAATAAAATATAACATTTATGTATATGTGCATACATCTGTAGGGTGACACAGACATGTTAGCAAGGCTGCCCATCAGTGCTTGAATCTATAGTCTCTTCCCTGTCTGAGCTGTCTTTCATGTGATAGCTGTAATTTCTCTGGTGTCCTTGTATTTTTTGGTGGGTCATGCAGTTTCATCCCTATCCCAAAGACATCCAATATATGTACTAGTGATCATCCAAATTGTAGTTAGGGGTATACGTGTTAGTGTGCAAGTGAGCAAGAATGTGTGTGTGTGTGTGTGTGTGTGTGTGTGTGTGTGTGTGTGTGTGTGTGTGTGTGTGTGTGTGTGTGTGTGTGTGTGTGTGAATGGACTAACATCCAACCTACTATTATTTTCTTTGCATTATGTCAAATGAGTACCAGGATAGGGTACAGCTCCTCACTGGCTGTAATCTGGATTGACGTAATACTGGAAAATGAAAGAAAGCATCATCTGGGGACAATCTGTTTAATGTTAGCACCAAGGGGCAGCTTTGCTAACATGTCGGTGTCACCCTAGAACTACTTCATTTTTGTTTTCAACTGATTCCAAGAAGAAAATAAGCTTACAATGTCTTATAATTCAGACTATTATTTATTTATTGTTTGTAATAGCCCGGTTTAGATATGCCAAATTTTATTTTGCCGTCTTTATTTTTTTAGTATGATCACATGAGACTAGCAGTCAGTCATTTACACAAAAGAACTGCACTCCCCCATAACAACTTTCTGACTTGAAATGCCTTTGCTGTTTGCCTAAGATCTGGTGAAGGAAAATCTGCCCATGGCAATATGTTCAGCTTGAATCACGAGCAGACTCCTCCAATCCTTTGTTAACTGTGATTATGTGTCGAGCAATAACGTGGTTATCACATACAGGGTGTTCCCATCAGCTCATCCCAAAATAACCCTACCAGTTGGTCAGATCCTTGTTACAAAATATATTTCAAAAAGCAAAGGTTTGTCCCTAATACAATTTTCAGCTCCTGGATGATGCAGACTGTCTGTCAGGATAGTAACAGGTTTCCATGACATCTTGATAGCAGTTGATGGTGGACACAGCTGGCTGAGAGGTGCACTGAATACCATGTGCTGTTGTGTAAGAAACCTTGAGGTAGGATTATAAGATGCTGCAATGCTGCCTGGCTATATGAAAATCCTACATCCAAGTCTATTTTTTCTTCACTGTTAATTCAATAAATTTTTTAATAAAATAACTGTTATTGTATTGTATTGTACTGTATATTATAAATAAATTGAATAAAAAAACTGAAGTTGCAGATGCACATTTGCTGACTGATTAACTGCAAGTGAAAAGTAAGTTATTTCAGTACTCTGTGCTGTGGCAGAGCTCTTGAATCCGAAGATAGTTTTTCACCCACAGTAATTAAAAGGTTAATCAAGTTGGACTCTGGAATTACAGTTGTCCTAATTTCTAAAAGTAGCCGATAAAATGGCAGTACCTCATTGTCAGGAAAAAGCAGATACTCATTTGTTTTCTTTAAAGAAATTTCTTTTTAAAGATTCTGAGTTGGTTCCTGGGAGTATTTCCATGTAACTTGTTTGGATATCGCAACCATTAGTGAGATAAACGTATCTTGTTGCAGTCTAAATTTCTGAAAGTGCTTTCAGGAAGGTCCCAGTGGTAAGTCAAGATGCCCTTGAAGGAGTCAGCTATTTAAGAATGGTATGCTATTTCATGAATTTTCTGTGTGGCATGGGTCATTATGTCATTAAGTTGTTAGAAAATACATGTAGGATTGCATGCTGATTAGAGCTCTCCAACTCATCTTAGCATAAAACTCATATATACAGAAGAGAAGGGAATATCCCATGTCACAGTTTTGGAAACGTCTGAACGTTTTCCTGACTTGACCCATTGTACCTGTATTTCTGAAACAAATGCTACTGTATCCATGATTGCTGAATCCTGCACACAAGCAATGATATTTTCTCTCTCTGGTTTTCTCTATATCTCAGCATCTCTACAATTTGTCTGGATTCAGCTTATTCAGTTCTGCTTATACACTTTAAATCTGTGCATCTAATACCTTGGTGACTATGCACGTATGTTAATATGCACCAGTATTTTGAAATGAAGATATTTTTCTATACATACACTTCTGTAAATATCCACTAAGCCAGATTATATTATCAAACATATAAGAGTAACTGCCCAGGAAATAAAGTATAGTAAAATAATCAGTAATGACGTGTATGCATATTCTAGCAAGCCCCGCCACTTCAAATGGGAACTATCAGATCTATATTTGTGCTATATGATTGAAGTGCAATACAATTAGAGTTAGACCTTCTTTTTACTTTACATTCAACTCTAATAATGGCTAGACCATTGATCCAGCTGGTGAGTTCCCATCCAACAGCTGAGCCATGTTTTGTTTATCAGAATACCTGGTATTAAACAAGGAATTCAGCTAAGGCTTCTACGGATGGGATTTAAGTGGCTGATGACCTACTCTGAACTTCTGCAAAGCATGTGCGAGGTTTTGGACTGCCTAGCAGCCAAGTGGAGACTGTAAAAGGCTTTGAAAATTTCAGTGGGAGCACAGACAAATGTTTAGAGAGGAGTTTATGTGTGGAACCGTACATGAGCCTCTTGTAATGCTATAACTGTATGTCATGCCACAGAGAAGGCAGAAAGTAAATGAGAGGGTAAAATATAAAGGGCCCAGTCCCAGTCTTCAACTGTGATGAACTATGAAATTTTGCGATCTTAGTTTCCCTTAGAAGAAATGAATAAAGCAGAAGGCAGTGGTCTCATATTTGGCAGCTAGATCACCCATACCTCTTAACCTGTCAACATAAAGGGGGAGAAAGGCCCAAAAATAGGGACAGATTTTAAATATTGCTGTTATAAACTTAGAAAAATGCTATATTAACAGGTTTTGTGCTGATATGTGGTTTCTGGAGGATATTAAATCTAAAACTCAAGTGTCTGCCATTATTCAGTGACTTCAGTCCTCAATGATTTGCCAGAAAACCTCAAATTTTATGAGGAATAGACCAAAAATATGAGGCAAAAATCTGTACATTCTGGAAAATTGGGACAGTTGAGAGGTATGAGATCAGCAATAAATAGAATCAAAATGTGTGATATAAAACCTGGACTATTAGGAGTAAGAAGACAGACTGCTGTACTGAAAAGAGGAACTATTAGGCTAGTTGCAGCCTGGGAACTTGTGCATTGGTTCAGGGGGAATTTACTGAAAACCCATTACCGATTCCTCTATATCTCTATCTTTTGGAAATCAGTAACTGTCCATAACAGGTCTGAGGTGAATTAAGTCATCTGAGAGAGGAAAACAGAGCTGGTATTGCTTTAAATAATTTTGGCCAAAGTTCTTTGCAGAGTTCGATGTAGTGAATATAATTATACATGGGGTGTGGCACTGTTGTTATCATAGTTGCTTTACAGCTGCTGTTGGTTCTTCACTTCATTTCTCAGCAGAATTGCCTTCTTTTATAGACTCTGCACAAGCTCCCTGTGCCCTTGTGGGGCTTTGCTAGGTGTTTCAGTTTCCTTCTACGTTACAAAAACATGGAGACATGCCGAAGGTAACTTGCCAATTTTTACAGAAGAGATGGCCCATAAGTGTGTGTGTGTGTGTGTGTGTGTGTGTGTGTGTGTGTGTGTGTGTGTGTGTGTGTGTGTGTGTGTGTGTGTGTGTGTGTGTGTGTGTGTGTGCATGAGTGCACATGTGTATGTGTGTTTCCATCCTGTGATGGACTGGTATGCTGTACAGGAATACTTTCATTGGCATGTACCCTTTCAATGCCCAGACAGGCTTCATCTTCCACAGATCCTTGAAGTGGGTTAAGCAGGTTAAGTGAGTAGTCTAAAAATGAAAAAAAAATAATTACATGTCCCACTAAAAAGATAACATCACTGAGTATAAGTCTGTCAAACCAAATTTGCTCAGGCATTGAAGCCTCAGTTTAACGTGTGCTAACTCGACCATTGTTTCTGTTACTTCTTGCGCATAACAGCAGTATTGTTATCCTTAAACGTGTCCTAACTTGACCATTGTTTCTGTTACTTCTTGCGCATAACAGCAGTATTGTTATCCTTAGCAGTGCAGTTGCTGTTGTGATACACATTTGAATATATTATTACTTTTTATAGCTACAATTCTGTACTCCTCTTCTTTACTTCTCCAAAACATGGTGCTTGCTGTGATATAGGATCAGATTCATCAAGTTGCCCATAACAGTTTGATAATGTGTTGCATTGAGCCACCAGGGAATACTTAACGACATACTAAGAAATGCAAAGAGGTGAAAGCCTCAAAAAATTCATGATGCAGTTCTGTACACTGTGACTTGGTAGAAAACTGCACAATTTGATGCATTATTTCCCATAGCGACTTGATGCTGCAGTGAGCTCAGACAGGCGATATGATCAGCCATCTGCCAAGTCACACAGCTGAGAAATACATATTAAACTTAAAATATATAAATACACACTTTACCATTTTAAATTGTGCAGCTTGTGCAATTACACAAATCAGCTACAGGAACTGAATGCTTTGAGCTTTCTTGCACATTGTACATGAGAAAGGAAACAGTATTCTAGTTTTCTCAGTGTGAAATGTGAAGTGCAAAAGTATTGCAGAAATTTGTTTTCAAATCTTTTTTCACCAATTTTGGCTACTAATCAAAGTCTCAAGTTGTGCTTAACTATTGCACTTTTTTGAAATATTAGTAGCATTGTTTTATAACACTTAGCTGCAAGTACTCCTTGCGATTATTACTTTTGTATTTCTCTTTTCCATGATCTGCACTGTGTAGGACTGAGTGAGATATCAGATGATAAGAAAATACTCGATACTTGTCCCGCACCTCACATCTCCATAGATCAAATCTTAAAGGCCCTATCCAAGGCAAAGAACACAACCTCCGTGTGACCTGATAGTATCCCAGGCTGTATTCTGCACCATCTCCAGCAAGAACTAGCTTTGCCATTGAGCACCCTATTCAACCACAGGCTAAGTACAGGCTTCTTTCCAGCAGAGTGAAACACTGCCATTGTCATCCCTTTCACAAAGGAGGTGCCACTATTGACCCTGGAAACTATCACCGAATTAACTTGATAAGTCTGATCTGTAAAGCCATGGAGTGTATTACTATGGATCTCATAAATAAGGGCATAGGCAATCTCCAAGCACTTGACCCCACCCATTTCGGATTTGTCAAGGGCAGATCTTGCCTGATGAACCTGGTTGGCTTCTTTGAGACTGTCATCAACGCCCTGGATGAGGGAAAGTCAGTACACACAGCTTACCTTGACTTGGCCAAGCCCTTTGACGCAATCCCTGACTCGGGCATCATTGTAAAGCTAACACAACTTGGCATAAATCACTATCTCATCAGGTAGGTGTCCAACTGGCTCACCAATAGGACCCGCAAGGTCAAAATAGATGCTTCCAACTCTGACAGCTGACCTGTCAATAGTGGTGCTCCCCAGGGATCTGTCCTAGGACCCCTACTGTTTGGCATCTACTTCTCTGAGGTCCACACAAAGACAAAAGACCTGTGGCTGACCAAGTTTGTGGACAACTATAAGTTGGGTGCTGTCATTGACTCCCCAAATGATGTTAACATACTGCAAGAGGGTCTCACAATAATAAATGACTGGTGTCAAAGTCATGGCCTTAAATTAAACACAAAGAAATGTATTATCATACCATTACACAAAAACATGCCCCCTACTGATTATCACATCAATGGCAACCCCCTAAGCACACAACCTGTGGTGAGAGATCTAGGTACGTAGCTTGACAACAATCTTACATTTGGCCATCATGTGGCAGCAGAGGTCAGAAAAGCCTTTTACTTGGTTCATATCATAAGTAAAGGGATTTCATCCAGGAAAAAAGGAGGTTATTACTTCTCTGTACTCCTCCCTCATTAGGCCTATAATTCAGTATAATGCCCCATTTGGTATGCACTTCCCCAAACACTTGCACCAAATGGAAAGGCCACAGAAATACCCCACAAAGTGAATCCATGACCTCCAACACCTGTCCTATGCAGACAGGTATCATACAGATTGCTCAGAGGTGATCTGTGTCTCACCTAAAAGGCAATTTTGGACCCTGCCCTACTACAGGTGCTCCATATCTGTAAGCCTAACTCCTCATGCATTACCTGCTCAAAAGGCCTAAATCTAATATGCAACATCAACAAAACCTGCTAGAGAGACATTTTTGTTTCCCACAGGCTGCACCATCTCTGGAATAGACTTCCCATGCACATCAATTAGAGTACCTCACTGACCCTTTTCAAGCACAACCTTAATGAGTGGATGGGAAACCACAACTTTGTTCCAGGGGTTCCGCCTGTGTCCCTCATTGACAGGGGTAACAGGTGCTGAGTGAGGTTTCTTTTTGGGGGATAAACTCTTGGCTAGGCTTGTAAGGGCCTTGGGGCCATTAGCCTAGTAACCTCCTATGATTCTATGATTCTATGAAAATGCTATCAGTAATTCAAAGACAACTAAACACTAAGGACACTGATGTGTCACATTACTCCACACCAGCATAACAGACATGCTATATATGTAAAAATGGATACATATGCAAGAAACCATATACATCAAGATTCTAGTCTGATTTATAGACACCTACACATTACCAATAAATGTAACATAAACTCAATAAAACAGATTTAGAGAGGTTCTTTGTCAGAGAAGGTGACTGAAAATGCCATTAAAATCTTTTTAGTATCTTCCTGAAAGCCACTTGAAAAACAGATTGCATTCCAACAAATAAAAGTGGATTATGGAACTTGCTGTTACAGATTTAAAACTTTTTTTTGCTATGGAGTGGACTTCACCACCCTTGCATCCCTATTTTGCTACTTACATAGACTATGTCTGACATTTGTAGACTTTAGAGCAAAGAGAATATTCTAAGACTACATCCATTGAGTTATTACATACACTCCACTTTCAATTTTTCAGTTCTGCTCATCTGGGGATCTCAATTACAGGCCTCGCAATTTTAAAAGACACCTCATTTTTGTACAAGTATGGCAGGCAGATGCCTGCACAGCCTGCTGAACATGCCAGGAAGCAGAAAATATTGTCACTTCTTGTCCTGGGTGGGACCCCTCCAAGAATTCCCTGTTTAGATAACAGGTATAATCCTTCTTACATGTAGAGGGTCTGACTCGGTGCCTGTCCCTGGTGATGCATGCCCTAAACAACCCCTATGGAAGGTATCCAGAGGGCAACTTTATGTGAAGCCCAATTTATGTCAACTGACTCTTGGTCCTGTCTGCAGAAGCAGCAGTAGTCATGCTCCAAGGCTCTCCAAAGTCACCATGGAACGTGTGGCCAGTAACTTTTTTTTTTTTTTTGCACATTAACATGATGATCAAACTGATAAGGAAAATGACTGCTCTGTCTGAGAATTCCGTCAACCCATCCACACCACATATCAGATCAGCATGTTCAAGACTATGGTCTGTGCCCAGAGTCCTATTAATACCACACTCCCCTTTGTCACCCTTTGAGTGCAAACCCTATTGAGTTGAAATCCTCCACTAAGGAAAACTGCCACTAATTAAATAAAACAATTCAGTCTGCTCAGGGAGATTGCTGTGGCTTTAGACTTGGAGGTATTTGTTCTCATCAAAACAGTTTCATATTATATAGAGAATGAGTCAAGTGTGTCTCTGTGGTCACGTTTAGATGAATCCAGGAGGAAAACGTGGTCTATAGACTATAGATATGCATGACTAGGTCATCAAACCAGACACTCTCACATATTTTCCTACATTTTGGTATGCTGTCCAAGAAAATCAGAAACAGGAGTGGTAACAACATGCAACCCTGATGGACCTTGACACCCATAGTGAAAACAAACAAAAAAAGACTTGATACTTTGAGGGGAAACAGTCGCCCTGCTAGACAGGGGTCCAGGGAAGTAAATAGTGTGGGAAGAAATAGCCAGGGAACTGTTATGGCTAGGCTTGTATAGGCCCTAGGGCTGATAGCCTAGTACCAACCTATGAACCTATGAACCTATAATATCTTCAAAATGTTTGAAAAATCACTATTGAATTGGAATAGAAAACGATCCACAAGGCAGGCCTTTAAAAAAGTTCTCTAAAGCCCTATTCAAATTAGAGCTTTATCAAACTAAACAATTAGAACATCCATTCGAAATGAACAGAAAACTGTGACAAATTAAAATGGTGAAAAAGCAAATGCATTGAATATGCAAGTATTTACTTTATATGATACATGAAACATTAGGGAATTCATTCAGTACAGCATACTCATGCATCACCACAACAAACACTTCCCATTTGTGTTCCACAAATGCTTACTGAATACTGACTATTCAAAAGTCCACATACCTGAAGAGATAAGCCTTAAACAAAAATAAAGTACTGGAGAGCACCACAAAAGTTTAAATTACAAAAGAGAAACAGCATCAATTCTCAACTATTAGCAGCATTCCTTGACTAAGATTTGTTAACAGAAAGCAATATAATTCTGAAATATTGCAATAAATAGTCTTTCAGCTTTTCCTGGTTATGGGTCACCACAGCAAATCACTAGTCCACTCATGACTGGCAGTGGATTTTTACTGTGTCGAAGGCACACACACACACCTACTTGCATGTCTTCTAAAGTTAATTCACTGCAGACTCCACACAGAAGGCACTTCAGCTGAGAATTGAATTGAAGAGCCTCTTGCTGTAAGGCGACAACGCTAACCGCTGCACCACCATGGCCCAATTCTGAATTATTGCAATGATACCTGAAATTTACAAATCATTAAGCTGTATTGGTGGTAAAACAATGTGTTGTGATCATTACAAGTATCATGTAGTATTAGAATGGAAATACGTAACTGAAGACAGAAAAATACAGTGTGTTTCAATATTTATTGTGACATACAAATAAGATATCTGCATTTTTTCAGAATTCTATACTATTTCTGTCTTTGTATACGTAATTATGGAGTGCAGAAGGGTGTAGGAAATCTCACTGCCCCATAAAGATATATTATACTGCTCTGCTTAAAGCTGAGTTTTTAGCTGCAATAAAACTGTTTAATGTTGTATATTATCCTGCTGGTATGGATTAGAGTGTTTTGAGTTTGTAGAACTTTGTACATTTTGGACTATTTATGCTGCAGGCTTATAGGCTTCTAGTTTTCATTTTGTTGCCTTCAAGAAACCAATGTACAACCATACGCATATATCATTAGGTATGCCTCCAAGAAAACAGGTCATAGGCCTAGGAGACTAAGTCAATCAATTACATAAAACAAACATATATTTGTATTTGCACACACACACACACACACACACACACACACACACACACACACACACACACACATATATATATATATATATATATATATATTTGAAAATTAAATGCAGCAGTGACACCAGTACTAAAAAGCAATATTGTCCATTGTTCATTATGCAAAAGAATTTAAAGAAATGCAGGTTTTTCTTAGGTATAATAACAAGTTCACTGCCAGTACCTTCAAAACAGTTCCATATTTCAGAATAACAACGTGAATTAAATTTCTAATTAAGAAGTTTCAATGCTTGTGTTTCAGAAGACACACCAGCCAAAGCTGTATGTAGGAACTGCTATTTCCTTTGTTTTTAATCATTCATATAGTCAACACCTATCTTCCACATCCATATAGGGCTTGACTGTTTCTCCTAAAATTTGCAAATGTAAGTCCAATTCTGCTGGATCTCGTAGCGCTCAAAAGCAACAAGATACGCTTTTTTATCATCATCCCTGCTGAATTTCTTCTGTGGAGGGGTAGTTTATAAGGTGGTCAGTACAGTTTCACCTGTTTCTGCAAATATATCAGCAATCTCACTCCTTTCCTGAAACGCTATGACATGTCGATACTGGTAATGGTGTTCTCTAAAGTTTGTGTGCGTTTTATTAGGGGGTTGGGCTTAGCATAAACATTAAGGTGTTTATGTTATAGACATAAGGTACAAGATTTGATTATCACCTTTGGTCACTGTCTGGATATCGGCTAGGCATAGATGTCTGAAGAATGATTGCTCAATATTTACCTATGGACATATTTATGTTGCTATGCATCAAAGTCTCTGAAGTTTTCTTTTCTTTTTTTTTTTTTTTTTTTTTTTTCATTTTGCAAAGTGTAACATTCAGTTACAGAAAGAAAATATGAGTCACCTTTTCACTCACTTTTTTGTGGTGGAGTAAGTACTTTTTAGGTGCAGCAATTAAATGAGAAATGTTTTGCACTTGAAGGTTTCAATGCTGGAACAAAGAAAAGAGCAGTTTGGTATCTACTGACCAAGCTAGGCCTGCCAAAATCACCAGTGTAGTGAGTGTCATGCAGAGAAAACACTTTCTTCAGCTGCACTGCAGATTTACAGCGCAAAAAAGTCAAATTCATAGTTCACTTTCAAATAAAATTAGTTGCTTAAGACAAATCTGTTTATTTGCAGTTCAACTTCAAAACATTTTCAGAATCTCTCAAAAGAACATAACAAATTCATAAAATCCAGTCTCAGTGTAGAAGCTTATGTGACGCTGCCTTGCAACTCTCAAGGACTCTCAAGGACATCTGCAAGCAGGTCTTTAGTTCTCCTTGATTAGTTACTACCAAGCATCTGGTATTTTTGCAGTAGATCCACAGATAGGTTTAGCCAATTTGTGTCTTCCAAGGTGCTGCAGTGATATTCAGGTCACGAGATGTCTGTAATGACGCAGCATATTTTATTAGAACGAGATTGTAAGCCAGTAGTGTTTATTTTTTTATTTTTTATTTTTTATTTTTGATAAGGCAGTGGTGAAAAGGGATAAGTCATATTCCAGTTATGCAAGCAGGTTGTGATATGAAATGATATACCTTTTCAGTACAGAATAGGATGTAGTTGACTTTGGATATGACTATCTGAATGTGTTCTTGGAAGATGAGGGGTTGCTCAAAACAAATGCCAAGTTATCGAAATAATGCAGTAGGTTTAGTTAGATATAGACAGGGCTGGTAGATTTAGTAATTTTTTTTTTTTTTTTTTTTTTTTTTAGGGTTGAGGAGTAGTTGTTAGGACATTGCAAAATGTTTAGTTGTAGGAGGTTAATCTGTAGCATTTTGGATAATGTTTTGAGAAGGGCTGGATCTTCAGATAACTATGTCATCTGCATAAATGAACAGCTGTAGATGTAGTAGGTCAATGGGCAGTTTATTTAAAAAATGGAGAGCAGAATAAAATAATAAATAATCCTGAGGAACTCCCAAAAGAGTGAAGGTTGTATCTGATAAGGCAGGTCCAATTTTTATTGTGAATTTTAAATTGTTCATGAAATATATGAACCACTGGGTGAATTCAGAGCTTATATTAATATCTTGTAAGTGTGATAATAGGATGGAGTTCTAAACCAGATCAATAGCCCTGGTAAGGTCAATGAATACTGCACCCAAGTGGTTACCTTTATCCATGTTAGTAAGGATGTCATCTGTGAGTGTCCAGAGAGCAGTCATGGTACATCTCCCTGCCCAAAAGTCATGTTGCTTTCAAGAAAGTAGGTGTTTTTTTATCAAGGTAAGTAGCAAGTTGGTTGTAAATGATTTTTCAAAGATTTTACTAACAGTAGGAAATATTGATATGGGACAGAATTGGGAGGCTGAAGGTTTGTGACCTTTTCAAACAGGTCTGACAGAGGATGATTTCCGGACTGATGACATGGAAGTTTGGTTGTAAGGCTAAGGCTGTAGATATGTTTTAGTAGGGTGACTATAAATCTTTTCAGAGGTAGAAAAACCAAGGGCAGAGATTATCAAGACCTGAGGAAGAGTCGAGAGGAATCTCTTCTAATAGAGGTTGAACTGATTTGCTTGTGAATTTGGAGAAGTAGAAAGGTGGGAGGAATTCTGAGGGAGAGTTGGGAGAATTTGTGCGGAGGAGGATGTAATGTTCTGCTGCATGGAAGATTAGATATATTGGAGAAAATCAGCAGGTGAAAGGTTTCCAGTAGAGCAAGGAATGTGGCCAAGAGAGGAAAGCTCTTTAGGAGGACTTCTACCAGGGATGTCATTTACCTTATAGCATAACTGTTTGGGGGAGTGAAGGAGGGTGTTTTATTTTGACTTGAGATACTTACCTTTTTGCCTATGTATGCCTTGTTTAGTAATGTCCTGTAGCATAGTACATCGTTCCCTTGAGTTAGAAGTAGGATCATGTTTCCAGAGTTTTCAAGTCTTTTCACATTTTAAGCAACTTAAAGTTGAAATGTATGTCCAATATTATTTGTCACCATAAAGAATTGTTCTGTCAGCAAAAAGAAAACTGTCACTAGTGGTGGTCTCAGCTGCATATAACTGTGTATTATACAGAAACAATTATTCATGTCCTCTTTATGAAGTCAGGTTTTTGAGATAGTCATTTCTGATGGAGCTCCTTGTATTTAATGGCATGAGATTATAAAAAGCATTGATATAATACTTAAACCATGGAAGGAGAACATATTCCAAAAAAAGTAAAATGCTTGCTTTGCATATGTTCTTCCTTCATTTTCATCAAATGTTGTCTGAAATTTTCTAGAAAAGAGTGCAGCATCAATGTTTCAAGTGTGAAAGACTCTTGACTAGAGGTGCTCAGTCACTTAATGTTAAAGGCGTAGTTGACTCAGTTTAGTATAGTCACAGTATGCAATCAGTATCACCCAGAAGTGTAAAGCAGTAGATGAAGGCCCCGTTCGATGCCACTGACTGAGATTAATACTCGCATCTTCTTTGCCATTGCTGTATTATGCTGAGCACTGCTGTACTGTTTTCTGTTCTTAATTTATTTTCTCCAACAAAGGGTAATCTGTTACAGACCATTCATTCTTGTTTTCAGTCTGCCTCAGCATCTTTCTTAATTTTGTGAAATGATTAACTGAAACAGAAAATTCACAATGCCAAGTCTCTAGTAAGAACCAGTGTCAACAGCCAGGAATGGTTAATTATTTTTGACTATGTCAAACGTGTATACAATCTAACTGTATAAAATTGTAAAAGATGCAACTTTCAAGATGCAACTCACACATTTGTATCTTATTCTGTAATTCTTCTTACTTACGTATTGGCTCATTCTAACTGTAAAAAATCGTAAAAGATTTTTTTTTTTATTCTACGTATCTAATTTTAATTTTCATGCTTATCTGTTGTCTATGTAAATATGATTGCTGCTGCTATACTCCTTATAATTGCACGTAATTGATTTGTGGAGTTTTTCTCCCCGGGCCTCCACTGAAAATGGACATGTATCCAGTCAGACTCTCCTGGTCAACAAATGTAAAATAAATAAACAAGTTAAGTGCTTTTGTCCAAATTCATATAGGACTTCATTAGAACAATTGAAAAAAAATCTTTTATCCCCTTCATAAATATTCTTATAAAATCACACGGCAATCCTTTGATTGGTTTATTAAAAAACTAAGAAAAAAACAAGTAAATAATAAACAGTGATGTATTTCTTACAATGCAAACATGCATACTTCAAAAATGTACATACTAGTAAAATACTTTTAAATGCTATAATTTAGCAGATCTCAATTTCAGAACACTGCTTAGAGAAATAGTTCATTCGGTCCTGACCATTTGTTAGCATTCAATCTAATCTGCAATAGAAGTTCTCTCTATTCAGTAGTATATTCCCATGTATCCCCCCCACACACACACACACACACACACATACACACACATACACACATGCAAAGGTTAATATAAATTTGTTCAAGCACAAGATGTTTTTTTAATTCTTGTATTCCTTTGAATACCTAAACAGAGCATTATTGCAGTTTATTTCCACTGTGTCATATACGTGCTCATAAAGTTTAGGTGTGCTCTCAGTCTTACCTATATAAAACCTGTGGCTGAAATCACAGAATGCCAAATAAACTAATCCCTTAGTATTGCAACTACAATGTTTAAAAAACTTGAAATGACACTGTATAGCATCAAGCTTTAACTTTGCCCCTTCATAAACAGAAATGCTTTGTGTACAAGTCCCACACTTCACAGTTCCACATTTATTTTTATTTATTTATTTATTTAAACAGTTATCTAGAGTACTGGCCCTTTCAAGTCACTCCTTAATATTGGGATGCCTCTTATTTGTAAAATTAGGTGTATCCCCAGCCACTTTTTTATCATCAGTGTAACAATCAAATATTTTCCAATTGCCTTTAAATAATGATTTTATCATATTTGCATTATTCTCATTCCTCTATTTGTATTATCCTTATTCATACTAAATGCTTAAGAGCTCTGGAACAAAAAAAATTAAGACTAACAGTTCGGGCTTAGTTTTCCACAGGCCCTTATAAATAAGACCTCCTCTAACTTTTTGAATACTCCTCCATTTCTCCAAGGTAAATCCAGTTCCTTCGGACCTGTACCCAACTGACAATGTACAAATCATTGTTGTGCAGGAAGGTAAAATTCCTCTGATAATGTCTGAAAACATTTAAGATCCATCCCCAACCTCACCGCTAAGCATTGCCCCTGGCAGTATATTTTTTTTCCGTTGCTGCAGTTCCATTGAATCCACCTTCATTACCTTAATACCCTCCGAGTGATGCCATATAATATCTGAAAGTCCCATATGATACAAGATCCCCAAAAGGCAATTCATCCTGTTAGATTTGTAGTAACCATTCAGAGGGAAGTTTTGCCCAGAAACTATTAATCCTTCTGGCAGTCTCCTCCATATCACTGGACTCACTTTCACATTCCTTAATGAGTTGGTGGAGTTGAAACTTGCCATCTGTGAGATTCCCTCTCTCCTGTAACATCTAAGAATAAGAGACAATGATGCTGAAATATGCCCTGTTTGTTCCCAAAATCATTGTATCAATTAAATCTCTGATGTGCTTTAACACTGGATGCTGTATCTCTGCTGGAATGGTGTGTACTGGATATAAAATATGCAAGTAATATTACAGTTTGGGTAGCCATGACTTTTCCAGATATTGATCTAAAGTTTGCTAATGTGGTTCAAGTTTCAGTCCTAAATAGATTGTCCTTCAATTCATTGTTGGGGAACTACTATCTACGAAAAGATCTATATTTCCATTTCTCTTACTTACAATATTAAATTTAGTAAGATAACATTTAAGACCTGCGGACCTCTGAAAAGAATGAAAAAAATCGTAAGACTCCCTTCAATAATGTTTTTAGGTTAGTACTAAGTAGTATACAATCATCTGCAAATACGAAGGAGTCGTGAGCCCTATCTTTACTATCAGTAGTGGGAGAAGTTTCTCCAACCTGTTTGCTAGAATATTGGCATAGATCATTACATCCAAATCAATGAGGGGAGATGAGCCTAAAAATCACCAATTTGGGCACTCCCTCTTTCAACTTTGGGATCACTGTGAGAATAGCTTAGTTGGTGTCAGGACCCAGCTTATGTCCATCTCAACTCATTTTTCCTCCATTTATAGAGCTTAGCTGGAAAACATCCATCCCTGGCACCTTGTTGAAATTAAGAGACAAGACAAAATAGCTCTTTCTATTCCAAGGAGAGAGAAAGGACAAGTTAATAGCTGCTGCTCCAATACTGTGCTGCTAGAAATTCCCTGTGGTCTTAGGTGAATAAAGGTTCTAAGCTATAGACTGATAGAAAGTATTGTGTAAAACTTTCTCTAAGATCATCATCATCTGTGATGTAACCATTGTGATCTGAACATACCACCCCCAATGAGTTATTTGGTCTGTTCTTCTTAAAATACCATGCCAAACATTTCAGGTCACTTTCCTCTCCGAGCCACTAGAATTATCCTTTGAGGAAAATCTCTACTTCTACCTTGGAAATCTCAAACCTGTCAGTTTCTATCAAAAGGGCCTTCTAGCACTATATAAGAAACATAAATAGATAAAGTTCAAATACATGGTACACCTCTCACCATTAGTAGGAATAGATAGAACCACCACCAGGGATAGCATGAGAAAGATAAGAGAGCATATACCGTAAACATTAACAGCAACATCATACAAACATTTATTTAATTAGTAAAGACTGCACAAATAATATTTACACATTAAACAAATTAAGCCACGGTGGTGCAGTGGTTTGCATTGTCGCCTCACAGCAAGAGGCTCTCCCATTCGATTCTGGGCTGGAGAGCCTTCTCTGTGGAGTCTGCATGTCCTCCCCATGGTCAATTGACATTAAAGACATGCAGGTAGGTGCAAGCGAGAATGGGCGTGCCTTCTTTGAAGGTTGGGTGTTGTGCTGGCAACTCAGCACCGTAAAACTTCACTGCCAATCATGAGCAGACCAGAGTTCCACTGTGACGACCCCTAACCGGAAAAAGCTGAAAGACTTTTTTAAACAAATCTATCTTAGGCATAATTCCACAACAGTATGTAAAAGGAAGACAACTTGCATTAATTAGCAGATAAAGTGTAGAAATAATCCAAGCAGAATACAAATGTCAAACAGTTAACCTTCAGAAGCAGATCTTTCCAACTTTTCCAGTCCCCCATCCTGCTAACAGTGTTCATCTGCTGAGTCAGTGGAGCCAAAAACTATTTCTTGCTAAGGTCTCTGTTAGGTTCTATATCCCTCAGTGAAGTATCAAATGTCAAGGCTGTCCCTAGAGTTTCATGGTGAAACTACTGTCTTTGCAGTCAGGTTTTCCATGGGGTAGATTCAGAACTTTTTGCACTATCTGGCCTGTTGGCATCACATTGGGATGGTTGACTCATACATTTTTTGGGGAAGTTGGAAGAAGGGTTCCCAAGTGGCCCAGCTTATGAAGCATATTCACAGTGGTTGAGGACAAATGTTTCAGGTGGTAAATTATGCCACACACCTGCATGGATCTAGTGGTCTCTGGAGATGCCTTTACCTCTTTTTCTTCCCAAAACCTTACTTCATTTCTTGGTCTGTCCAGTACTCATCGTTATATTTTTGGACTATCCCTTGCAATTGGACTTTGCCACCCTCTATATAAGTCTCTGATACTTTCTTTTCCACAGTCAGAATTGCAGGGCATGCCAAAAAGACCTGGAAACCCAGCCCCACTCATTGCTATTGGAAAACTATCATAGACTGGCATTGATTATATAGATGTTGTGAATAGTCAGCTACAGATTGTACATTTTTTCCATTAAATCCCCTTGTTTCTCCAGCTATGTTGTACAAGCCAATCTGTGATTCTAGCAGACTGTATAGCCATTAGAATATATTCTTTATTTTTACACTTTGGGCCCACTTTGTGGAGTCTTTTAACTGCACAATTTAAATATGGGATCAAAGAAATTACTTTAGCAAGCAAATATTCAAAAAGGACCTCAATTCTTGGTTGTTTATCAAAGCCAGCACCCCCAATACTCAGGCATTAATCTTTCTCAAGCAGTTCTCTAAATCATTCACATTCTGGGCTTGGGCTGCCAGTTCATTTGCTAAGCTCTTACATGCCGCTTTGTTAATTAAAACCAAATCTTGTATGCATTTTAAAGTACCCTTTATCTCCCCCATCTCTCTCTCTCTCTAGGGCACTTACATTAGATTGCTGATTAACATGCTGGGTCCCATTTCAGAAAGAGTGATCAAAAGTCTCTCAAACAGGATTAGGAAGCACTTGGTAAATGCTGCTTTGAAACAATCTAGTGATTCCTGGTGAGTACTACTTGTTAATAACTCCATTATCTACATTTTAATCTCACTGCGGACTTCAATTTAAAAACAAAAGTTGAAGTAGAACCTGAGACAGATGAGTGATAATGAACTAAGCATCCATCTTCCTCTAGGCCAGGCATGGGCAAACTACGGCCCGGGGGCCACATGCGGCCCGTTAAACGTTTTGATTCGGCCCGCCAAACTTGAAAAAATTTAATGTGTGTGGACTAATATTGCTACATATTCAAGTGTGCCAGCTTGCACTGCATGAGAATTGTATTTACTACTGCTTTTGCTACTTTTCTAAAAAAAAAAAAAAAAAAAAAAAATCTTCTTCTTTTACTGTACTTGTGTTTCTTTGCTTTTGCGTCATCTTAAACGTTCTCAGTTGTATTTATTACTGCTTGGTGTAACTCATTCTAAGCCTTTTAGTTTAAACACTTGGGCTTCAGACCAGTTGTTTTACATTGAGAGGGTTTGTGGTCTGCACTGTAGTGGCAGAACAGGTAGCTTACATCCCTCTAAGTTGGGAACTGCTGATTGAGGGCTCAGTGTCTGTTATTCTAAAAGTATATTAATTCTGGTTTAAGCACTTGGGCTTTCAGGCCAGTTATTTTACATTAAGAGGGTTTCGTGGTCTGCACTCTTGTGGGAGGAGAGGCTGGACTCTGCCCTTCTGAGCTGGGAATTTCTGGTTGAAGGCTTATAGTGCATGCATATCTGAATTTCTTCTTACTGAAATTGGTACACCTTGTTTGCTGTAGCATAGACTAGATCCAGGCCTGCTGAATCTAGCTTTGTTTCTATAACTTGAGCACTAATCCAGGCATTATTTAAAGTATTCAGTTGTATTTATTACTGCTTGGTAGTAACTTGGTTAAAGTGTAGCTATCATTCTAAGTCTTTTGGATTAAGCACTTGGGCTTCAGACCAGTTGTTCTACATTAGGAAGGTTTGTGGCATGCACTGTGGTGGCAGGACAGGTAGCTTTCATCCTTCTAAGTTGGGAACTGCTGATTGAGAGCTCAGTGTCTGTTATTCTTAAAGTGTATTAGCTCTGGTTTAAGCACTTGGGCTTCAGGCCAGTTATTTTACATTAAGAAGGTTCGTGGTCTGCACTCTTGTGGGAGGAGAGGCTGGACTCTGCCCTTCTGAGCTGGGAATTTCTGGTTAGAGGTTTATAGTGCCTGAATATTTGAACTGTATCTTACTGAAATTGGTACACCTTGTTTGCTGTAGCATAGACTAGATCCAAGCCTGCTGAATCTAGCTTTGTTTGTATGCTTGTTATTTCCCTGGAATGCTAATTCCACCTAAAACGCGGCTTCTCAGCTTCTGTGGATCCCTAGTGATATCTGCATTGCTTACTGTACTTATTTCCTTGCTTCGCTTGAAAGAAAGTTACTGTTTGTCGTTTTGCATTTAAGTTACCTGTAACACATTGCACTTGTTACCTGGCACTTGCTCACTAAAGCAATTATAAGTCGGCACTAAAAATTAAAAGCACTACACCCTCGCTCCCCATTGGCCCTTGTTTTCAATTATAAAGGAATTCCCAATATTATTCTAGCATGTCCAAAGGTCAGTTGTCAATCTCCTCTCCGGTCCAGCTGGTGAATATGGGAATCTTGAGGCAATGTTAAAACTGCCTCATGTACACAGACAACCCTCTCTTCCTCCCAACAAATTCCAACACATGTGAGAGATGCAACCATATAGCCAAACTGGAGGCTAAGCTCTCTCAACTCAGTACTGGCATAACCAGTCAGGAGGAGAAGGAAACCACACTCACTACAATTCCAGTCTCACATAGACCTACCACGACAGCAAACCAAACACATAATCACACAAAAACATACTCGGAGGCTCTAAATAAAGATCTGCCTAAGCAGCAGAGACCTCCAAAGCAGACACCCAAGCAACCGCTACCCCAAAACAAAACACGTGCAACACATATCTCACAAAGCCAGTGTGCTGAACAGTCACACACCTTAAGGCTAAACAACACACCTGATACACTTGTAATAGGTGACTCTATCGTCAGGCACACTGACGTCCCGCTCACCAGGCTGAACAAGGAGAAGGTCACGGTGAGCAGCCTGTCTGGCGCTAGGATCCGCCACATAACACAAGCACTCAGGTCACTCCAAGGCAAGTACAAATATGACTCAGTCATTGTCCATGCTGGTGTGAATGACCTGAGACGTACCTCCCTGGACTACATGAAAAGAGACATAGAGGAGCTCTCTGAGCATGTAGCCCAGGCTGGTATGACCCTGACCTTGAGTAGCATCTTACCCTCACCAAGAATGATGCCACAATATGAAGACAAGATGATCAATTTCAACAATTGGCTTAAGTATTGGTGTCATTCAAAGGGGATCCAATGCCTGTCAGCTTGGGATGATATGCACGACAAGGCACAATGCTTTGCTAGGGACGGATTGCACCTGTCACCCCTGGGCTTTCGGATATTGGCAAAGGCTCTTGCTACCCCCATAGTGCCTTTTTTAGGCAAGGCTCAAAAGACAAACCCACCTCCATAGGTATCACAAGGGATAAGAAACTAAGAGTAATGCTACTTAACGCTAGAAGTCTAAACCTCAAGATGCACTCACTCGAAACTCTCCTTAGCATGGAGAACATCGATATCTGTGCAGTAACAGAAACCTGGTTCAGGACTTCCAAGAGCACCCCAGCACTACCAGGTTATACCTCATACCATGCTTTTCGGCCCCAAAACTTGGACCGAACCACAAAAGGAGGGGGAGTATCGATATTCATCAAAGATACCCACACCTCTAGGTTGGTGGCAAAGCACGAAGCATCAGAGACTATCCATGTGCAACTAACAGTGGGTAAAACTGCCTTCCAGTTTATAGCCTGCTACAGACCACCCTTCCAAACCCAGGAACCCCACTCGGCCTTCCTGAGAACACTGGAAAATATGAAGGTCTCTCCGAACACCATTATATTGGGAGACTTCAACTACCCAAACATAGATTGGGAGCATTACTCTAGCTCCAACACCCTTGCCCAAAGGTTCCTAGAATTCATAAACTCAAATGCTATGGAACAACTTGTTACCACTCCCATAAGAGGGGAAAACATACTGGACCTGATCATCACCAACATGGGGACTCTATGCTCCAGACCAGAAGTGTATCCCTCACTGGTAAGATCAGACCATAAACTGATCTCACTGGATATTCACATCCCGACCCCACCCCCTGCCCAGAAAACCACAGTGAAAAACTTCTCTAAAGCAAATTTCACACTTCTCAAAACTGAGGTGGAATCCTTCAAAGCCCCCGGGCCTGTGGAAAATACGGCCCAGACCGCAGAATCCTTTATAAATGCATTCTATGAACACCTTCAGGAATGCATGGATCATGCAATCCCAAATAAAACCAAGACCCAATCCTCCAAAGGCAGACGACCTGTCTGGTGGACCCCAGCCATAAACAAACTATACAATAGAAGGAGGAAGCAACTACATGATAGAGCAAAATCCCAAAAAGGGAAGGCATCTCTGATCAGTATTAGCAAAAAACTAAGGGCACTCATAAAATCGTCAAAGGCCAGCTTCGAGAGAAAAATTGCACAGGACACTAAAGATAATCACAAGGCTTTCTTTAGTTATGTTAGGAACCTGGGTGGGAATTCCCAGATATGCTCAGAATTAGTCCAAAATGACAAAAATACACTGATCCCACAGACATTGCCAACATCCTAGCTGACAGGTTCAGCGCAAACTTCTCCCCACCAAAAGGGCAAATATCTATCCCAGCAGAGTGCTGCCCCGACATCTCAGATGCTCAGGTGGGAGCCGCCTCTCCAAAGCAAAAACACAGCATCAATGGGACCAGACGGTGTCCCAGGCTGCGTCCTACATGAACTCCAAGAAGAGCTAAACCCAAACATAAAACTACTGTTCAATCTCAGCCTTACTACAGGATATGTACCCAAAGAGTGGCGTACAGCAACAGTGGTCCCTCTCCACAAAGGTGGTGCCTCAACGGACCCTGGAAACTATCGCCCCATAAGCCTGACTAGCTTGGTCTGCAAAGCTATGGAAAGGATCATCATGGACCTCATAAATAAAGATATTGGGGACCTACAGACACTGGATCCTACCCAGTTTGGCTTTGTTAAGGGCAGATCCTGCCTCTTAAACCTGGTTGACTTCTTTGAAACAGTCACCAAGGCCATTGACGAAGGGAAGGTGGTCCACACAGCCTATCTGGACCTCGCAAAAGTCTTCGATACAATAGCCCACTCAGGCATTATAGATAAGCTCACCAGCTTAAATATAAACCCCTATGTCACTAGATGGGTTGCAAACTGGCTCAAGGACAGAACCCACATGGTTAGAATTGCTGGAGCCATGTCAGACTCCAAACCAGTTACAAGTGGCGTCCCACAAGGCTCAGTCCTGGGACCTCTCTTGTTTGGTATATATTTCTCGAAGGTACAGGCCAACACGGAAGGACTGTGGCTGACCAAGTTCGCAGATGACTGCAAACTGGGTGCCATAATCGACTCTCCAGCCGACACAAGCATCCTCCAAAAGGGCCTCATAGAAACAGACAACTGGTGCCAGAGCCATGGCCTCAAGCTAAACGCCAAAAAGTGTATAGTCATCCCCTTTGGCAAAAACAAAGTGCCCACAAATTACCACATAGGTGGTAATCCATTAAGTACAGAAGAAGTCATTAGGGACCTGGGGACCCAAGTTGATAGCAATCTCTCATTTGACAACCACGTGGCCAAAGTGGTTAGAAAAACATTTTATATAGCCCACCTAATCATGAAGGGATTCACATCTAGATTAGGGGAGGTCATCATGCCTCTTTACTCATCCCTCATCAGGCCCATAATCGAGTACAATGCCCCTTTTGGGATGTACCTTACCAAACACCTGCAGCAACTGGAAAGACCCCAAAAGTACCTCACCAAGAGGCTCAAAGGGCTGAAACAGATGCCATATGCTGCCCGGTTAAAGAAACTCCAGCTCTACTCAGTGGCATACCGCCTGCTCAGAGGTGACCTGTGCCTGACGTATAAGGCCATGTCCAACCCGAATTAAGGGACATGCTGCACCTCAAAAATCCAAATCCCATCGAGCTACGCTCGAGAGACTTGAACCTCAGCACTGAAATAAATAGGACATGCTGGAGGGACAGATTCATAACCCAGAGGCTCCCTTCACTATGGAATAAAATCCCAGTCCAGGTTAGGCAGAGTCCCTCATTGACTCTCTTCAAGAGGAATCTTGATGAGTGGATGGGAGATCATAGGTTTACCCCGGGTATCACTTCTGTGTCACTGTTAGACAGAGGCACAGTATACTAACCTCGAAAAAGGGCATAGCAAAATTAATTTAAAATGGGTGGCGAAAGCCAAACATACTCTGGCTAGGCTTATAAATGCCCTAGGGAAGATAGCCTAGTATGAACCTATGAACCTATGAACCTATAAATTAACCTTGTTAATGTTTTATTTCCCCTGCAATTCTGATGTTTCCTCACTAGATGGCGCACTCTAGATATATTGGCTTTGTTGAGGTGAAGCGTAGGCCTATTACTCCACGTTTGCACTTTACCCTTTGACCCACCGCCCCTCTATGAAGATGAGCGGACCCAAGAAAAGGAAACTGGACAGAGAATGTCGAGTGTTCAATAAGGAGTGGACAACTAAATATTTTTTCACTGAACACCGATCATCTGCTGTTTGCCTGATATGCCAAGAAACTGTGGCAGTTTTTAAAGAGTATAATATTAGCTGTCACTTTGCCACAAAGCACGCTAATTATGCTAGCAAGCTCTTAACAAAAGAACGGGAAGCTGCTGCTGAGAAGGTGGAAGCTAATTTGAAGGCTCAGCAAAGTTTTTTTCACCGTCAAACTGCCATTCAAGAGTCAAGTACGACAGTCAGGAGGAGAGTGATGGTGATATCCTGAAGGATAACAGAACTTTCAGTGCTTTAAAATAAAATGGTCATTTATTTGATTTTCAGTGTTTAAAGACTCATTTCGAAGTCAGAGATTTTATTGTAATGCTTTTCTTCATTTTCATTGGAAATTAAAGCACATATTTTCTCCATATCCCAAGATGTGTATTTTTCCCCCAATGAGGTGATGTTTTCAAAGCATGCCATCTATCTGCTCCTGTTCCGGCCCCTTTGTCAAATGTTAGAACTCAATGTGGCCCACGAATCAAAAAGTTTGCCCACCCCTGCTCTAGGCAAACCAAACCCTTGCCTCCATTATGCATTTTCATTACTATCATTGCTTAAATACAACAAAATGGACACTGGAAATCTTACTAACTTGGTGAGGTGTTTCCTCATGATTACACAGGTTTCCCAATAACTTTAAGAAGCAGTAAACTAGTTAAGGTGTCAAACAGAATGACATCTACACTATTTAAGAGTCTGATTTGGTGGATATTTCACTGCTGCTGACATGCACCTTTATCAGGAGATATTAGTACACACCTGTACTATTAAAACATTCATAATGTTCATTCCTCCATGGGGCATGCTGCACTTTTTGATGGCTATAGTTCACCATGATTGCAATGTGATGCCATGGATCCATAACCCATAATCCCAAGTAGATCTGTATATTACAGCACATTTGATTGGTGTACGCTCAGTTTGAGTGAAAGTGAGTGTGATCTCCATGAACATGTGTTTACTAAATCATATCATTACTCATTTACAGATATCCTTTCCATCGTTGTTTAATATTGCTCTTCTACATGTAATATCCATGAACATGCGTTTATTAAATCATATCATTACTCATTTACAGATATCCTTTCCATCGTTGTTTAATATTGCTCTTCTACATGTAATATCCATGAACATGCGTTTACTAAATCATATCATTACTCATTTACAGATATCCTTTCCATCATTGTTTAATATTGCTCTTCTACATGTAATATCCATGAACATGCGTTTACTAAATCATATCATTACTCATTTACAGATATCCTTTCCATCGTCGTTTAATATTGCTCTTCTGCATGTAATATCCATGAACATGTGTTTACTAAATCATATCATTACTCATTTACAGATATCCTTTCCATCGTCGTTTAATATTGCTCTTCTGCATGTAATATCCATGAACATGTGTTTACTAAATCATATCATTACTCATTTACAGATATCCTTTCCATCGTCGTTTAATATTGCTCTTCTGCATGTAATATCCATGAACATGTGTTTACTAAATCATATCATTACTCATTTACAGATATCCTTTCCATCGTTGTTTAATATTGCTCTTCTGCATGTAATATCCATGAACATGTGTTTACTAAATCATATCATTACTCATTTACAGATATCCTTTCCATCGTCGTTTAATATTGCTCTTCTGCATGTAATATCCATGAACATGTGTTTACTAAATCATATCATTACTCATTTACAGATATCCTTTCCATCGTTGTTTAATATTGCTCTTCTGCATGTAATATCCATGAACATGTGTTTACTAAATCATATCATTACTCATTTACAGATATCCTTTCCATCGTTGTTTAATATTGCTCTTCTACATGTAATATACTAATATGTGGTACATTGTGCTCATTATTAAACTGCTTAACATTCTATCATTTGTCTTGGTGAATATTTCATTTGGTGTCTTTGGATTTTGTATGTTATACATCCAGTACTTATGTTATGTATAATAAGATACTCCAGCTAAGAAAATGCAGTTTCTTATTATGGAAAGTTTTCTGGTGCATTCCATATACAACGAACATCATCTGCTTCAATACTCCATTTATTTAAGTGGACTGTTTGCTAACTTACTGTGTCCTTTCTAGGGATGACTGCTGCAGTTTACCTGCTGGTGGGGGAACTGAACAACAACAAATGCAGTGTTCTAATTTTGAATAAAGGTGCCCCAAATCTTTATTTTTTTACAACATTATGAAACAAACACCACAGAAGTTGGTCCTGACTAAATAACAGATAATAAGTGAGAGTTAAAAATATGATTTTATACTTATTAAGAAATGTTCAAATTGATTATTTCTGTTGTGACTCATTAATTCATCTAGACTGAATAATATTAGACATTTTCTGAAAACTGTTAGGCACAGACTTCACTACTAATCAAGTTTGTGTTAATATAAGAAAGTTAGTTGTGTCAAAATATTAGAGATGTGTAACTGTGGGGATAAAGAATCCACATATTTCAGAACTATGTTATTGGTAAAGCTATCCTATAAAATGCTTCCATAATAAATGCTGCTGCAGAATGTAGGATTAAAGCAAGCTGTAGTTATAGGTCAATAAATAAGAAAGAAAATCAATTTAGCTGGATGAAAAATGAGAGGTTGTCCTAGTTCTCAGAAATGAAATAGAAGATGAAATTTGCTTTGCAGCTTTAGGCTACACACATGGCTTAGAACATTGCATTTTGCTAAGTTACATTGCAAAGATTTACTGGTAGTGTCTGCAAAACTGGGAAAAGTATGCTATAGATCAACAACTGTAAGTGGCACAAAGCTGCTTGGAAATGCATCCATAATTTGTGAGTTTGAAAACTTTGAAAATTATTTGTTATCTTGTGTTTATATGTCCATCAGGGCAGGACATGCTTTTAGCAGCAGTATACTTAGTACATTACTGTTTTATTTTAAAATAAACAGTTAATTTCAATCAAGGGCTGAAAGTATGTTGTGTGGATGTACAGTGGGATAGCTCAAAATTTAACAATTGTATTCAAGTGACAGCTAAAAAGCTTTCACACTGCACTAGTCATGCTTGGGTCAGAAACATCCCTGCCTACTCTAAAATGATGTTTTTATGCACCTTGTATTTTAAACATGCATCCCATCTGCTCCATATCTATGCCTGTGCAATCCATAACACCTGCTCTGCTCTTTCAATTTTTCCTCCAGAGTGAGAGCCCTATCTTTTTTTTAACGTCAGGGAGATTCACTACACAACATAAACAGATTCTGCCTTATGTATGCACTAAGTACCAGTAGTAAGTACTTTATAAGAGACATCTTTTAATCTACTTGTGTGTTATACCTCTTTTCCTAGTATTAGTGTTACCTAAGAACAAAGATGCCATAAATGTGGGAAATTGATAAGAACAAAACTCTTAATCTACACTCTCTGTCTTGCACATTTTTTCTTTCTCTCTTTCTCTATATTCTTCAGTATTAGTGTTTATATATATATATATATATATATATATATATATATATATATATATAGAGAGAGAGAGAGAGCGAGAGAGAGCGAAAGAGAGACTACTTATATTAAATCCAATCGGACCACTTTATACATGTATAAACCATTTTGGATAACCTAGCTTTACAGTCCTTAGAATCAGTGTTAACTTTTAAACATTCCATGTATCTGGTTAGTTTCTCAAGTGACTACTGACACTAAATGCCTGATTATCCTTTCTGGACAGGTCTTGATGTACAACTTTTCCTCGAGACATGACTTCAGCAGTTTTTCTTTACCAATTTTCTCTATCAAAATTCTCAAAGTCTGTATTTCCTCCTGATAAAAGAGTTTAAGTAGGGTGGGGTGAAGGGTGCTGCTGTCCCAGGTGCACTATAGAATTTTGAGGTGCTGGTGGTGCAGGAGGGCAGTACAAGTATTCATTTATGAATATGTAAATACTTCACTTGAGGCATAACTCTCAACTTCTTTTCTCAAGAATTCTATACAGAGACAAAAATAATGGGGCGTCAAGTGTTTAAAATCAGGGACAATATTTAAATATTATTGTAATTCACACAAAATGTTAATAGAATAATAGTTTTTTACACCAATATGCATTTTCTGATCAATACAAAGCATGAAACTCTAAAGTCTGGCATTGTTGACTAACTCTAATCTTTAGTGATTTACAACAAAATCAAAAATTATATAAGTGACAGGGCAAAAATATGAGGCAAAATCACACATGTTCTGAAAAAAAAGAAAAAGAAAGAAACAGTTGAGAGGTATGATATGTATTCGTTGATGAAGTACTCAGTATATAGTAGTTTGAGTGCAGCAAGCTGCTTGGTACAGCTTGGTATAGTTTCAGAAGGGTAGAAGAGTTTGTTTTTTCTTTTCATGTTCTGAAGGTATCTGTAGATGCAATTGGCATGTGCCAATTGTGCACCAGTTGTGCGGGAATACAGTATTGGTACTTGTTTATAAAATTCTGGTATAGCACTTGTATATTAAGTTGTAATCAATGTGGATTAAAAGTTATATGTTTGATTTCCAACTCAGCCACTCATTCACTCACAAATCTAAATTGTTGACTTTGGTATAGCAGACCAGAACTAACACGTTAGAGCCATAAATGGTCATCTACAGCCTGGTGCCACTTCCTGGTCTGGATCTAAGAGCAAATAAAAGCTTCAATCTCATAGCTGGCATTCTTCACTTCTAGGCACAGGCAGCACTAAAAAAAAGACCAAAAAAAAGACAAAAAAAAGGAAAAACAGTATTTTAAAAACACAAAGCACTTCACTCCTAAGCACTATTAGAACTGCATTTTTTTACTGGTGTTCAAAAATGCCATTATGGAAATGAATACAGCTACAGCAGTCATGATCCCTAACACTTTTCCCCCTTTGTTCCTCTCCAGGTATGCTTCTATGATATGTTAACATCTCATCCCCTGTGCTATTGTCAAGGCAAGTACTGTAGGTAGTACAACTCTATGCTACTTACTCTGAGTTTACATTCATTACCGGTACCTTATGACCAGGATTCAGAAAAAAATAGTGCAATAAGTTAATCAAAAGTGTGCAAAGAGTGGTGGTGTGTAAGGTGGTGCCATTTCCGAGGCACAGGTGGAGCCACCACACAAGCAGAAATTGCATAGCTGGTATCATATGTTAATAACCGGATACTGAAATGGAAATGACCAGCATTGCACTAATGAACCTCATGGTGAATACAAAGAAGGGTCAGCAATATGGCAGAGTAACTTGGACATGTATAACAACTGTGCAGTCAGTCACACCCACCACAGAGATTGCACACCAAGATTTATTTGTGAATGGAGAGAATGACGGCATTATGAAGATATGTGTAGCAGCGGTTATAGCCAAGCAGCGCATTTTAAAGGCTGTTCTCACAGCCATTGTCAGCATCGGGGTACACTATCACCTTTTGCATCATAGAATGGTCTGACCATGTCAAACATACCATCACCTCCATGCCTTTGTCATGGAAGAGATGATCTGATCATGGCTAACATACCATCACCTCTGTGTCTGTGTCATGGAAGAAATGACCTGATCGAGGCAAACATACCATCACCTCCATGACATAAACATAGTCGATTGGTATTGTGTGAAAAGGCACCATACAAGAGCTGGTAGACATGCTCCATCTTCACAAGAATCTCCTGGGGTGCATGAAATACCAATCCCTGTGGACAAAAAGCTACATATAGCTATGACTATTCCTGCTACAGGGATCATCAGGAGACATAAAGGATGTTTCTCAGTAATATGCCCCATGAATACTATAGCACACCCTTGATGTGATGTGGCAGCATGTGGAGAAACATATGTGTTTCTCAGAGCTGAAGAGGGACAAAACAGCATGCTATGAACATTCTATGAAGTAGCCCATTTCTCTGAAGTTGTAGGGGTCATAGACTGCTATTAATAATTCACTCTAGTACAGAGTAAGAGAGATGTTATCTACAACAAGAATCTTGAATCTCTGCTCTCTCACACATGAAACAGTAACACTGAAGTTGTTGTCAACCCATCCACCACTACTCATACACATAGTATGCACCAAACACAAAAATCAACATATGCGGAGGTTCTCTTAAAAATCTTACTGAAACACCAGAGACCTCCAAGCCAAAAGACTGCTACAACTAACACAGTTTCCATAGAGCCCAAGACACAAAGCAACACCAGTGTCTCATCTACCAAGCCGTTAAGGCATAACACTCAAAAAACAAATTTGCTTGTCATTGGAGACTATAGTTAGACACACAGATGTCCCACTCATCAGGTTAGATAAGGAGAAAGTCATGGTCAGCTGCATGTCCAGTGCCAGGATTCATCAGATCACGCATGCACTCAGGTCTCTCGGCAACAAGTACCATTATGACTCTGTCATAGCTCGTGTTTGAATGAACAACCTGAGATGTACCTCTCTGGACTATATGAAGAGAAACATGAATGAGCTCTGCGAGTATGTGTCACAGGCAGGTATGTCCCCAGCCTCGAGCAGCTTATTACCCTCACCTAGAATGAACAAAAATGATCGATTTCAATAATTGGCTTAAGTTTTGGTGTCATTCAAAGGCGATCCAGTTTCTGTCAGCCTGGAATGACATGGTTGACAAATCTCACTCTTTGCCAGAGATGGCTTGCACCTGGCACAACTAGGCTTTTGGGTGCTGTGAAAGACTCTTGCCTCCCCATTGTGCCTCTTTAGAAAAGGTCTCAAAAACAAAATTGGTGACATGAAAATTGCCAGCCATAACAAAATAAGGGTTATGCTGCTAAACAATAGGAGCTTAAATAAAAAACTGCACACCCTGGAAGCACTTCTATCACTGGAGGATATAGATGTCTCTGCAGTCACAGAACCCTGGTTGAAGGCTTCAGACAGTACCCTGGCCTTGCAAGGCTACAACACTTTCCACACCTTCAAACCGCAAAATGAACACATGAGAATCAAAGGAGGCTATGTTTCTATCTATATTTGAGATAAATTCACCTCCCGACTAGTTAGACTGGGCAACTCCATAGAGTTAGTCCTAGTTTAGATTACTGTGGGCAGGACCTCCTTTCAAGTCATAGCTAGTTCTAGATCCCCCTCCATGGATCATGATGTGTACAAGGCCTACTTGACCAAACTGGTGTCAATTCAAATATTGCCAAACACTCTGGTCATCGGGGATTTCAATTATCCCACCATCAACTGGGAAACCTGCTTTAGCCCTAACCCACTAGCACAAAAGTTCCTTGAATTTGTTAACTCAAATGCCCTGGAACAAATTATTCAAACCCCAACAAGAGGAACAAACATACTAGATCCAGTCCTCATTACCATGACAAACAGATGCACCACTGCAATTGGCGACCCTCATTAGCTAAATCTGACCACAAATCAGTTGCCTTCAAACAGGAACTCACAAAGGGTCAGACTAAAAAACTTCACCAAAGCAAACTATACCCTCCAAGAGGAAGGCATAAATTCATCCCAATCCCCACCCCAGCTGGAAGTGGTAACTACACCAAAGCTTACACTAAAGCCCTGTACAATCACTTGTATAAGTGTATAGACTCTGCTTTTCCAGACAGAATCAAAGTCAGAGCCTCAATTAAAAAAAAGTCACTCTGCTGGACATCCAGCATCAGCAAACTTTACAACAAACACAAAAAGTTGATGTATAAGAAAACTAAGGCGAGGCCCCAACAATGGAAAAGCACCCTTCTCAGCCACAACAGGCAAATAAGACAACATGTCAAATCCTCTAAGGGTAAATTTGAGAAAAACTTAGGAATCACAGCCAAGGATAATTATAAGGTCTTTTACAGCTATGTATGTAACCTAAAAGGCAGGGCTCAAGCATGTGCCAAGCTAGTGACTAACGGTATCACACACAGTGATCCCGGAGAGATAGCAAACTTGCTAGTGGACAGATTGGGTGAAAATTTCACAACTTTATCCCCTCTAGACTTATCACAAACCTTGCCCCAAATCCCCCCCCCTTATGCATCCAATTAAAGCCTTGTCTAAGCCAAAAAAACACAGTCTCTATGGGACCATATGGCATCCCAGGCTGTCTAAACAAACTAAAATATGAACAAGCTTCACCATTAAGTGCCCGGTTCAATTACACCCTAACCACTGACTTTGTTCCTGCAGATTGAAAACAGCAACAGTTATTCCCCTCCACAAAGTTGGCCTAGCAACAGACTTAGGGAATTGTAGACCCATAAGTCTGACCAGTCTCATCTGTAAAGCCATGGAACATATCATCATGGACCTCATAAATAATGACACAGGTGACCTCCACATCCTGGATCTGACCCAATTCAGCTACGTCAAGGGCAGATCCTGCCTGTTAAACCTGGTGGATTTCTTCAAAGATGTGACCAGGTACATTGAGGGCAAATCTGTGCAAACATCATTCCACAGCTTGGCAAAGGCTTTTGACACAATCACACACTCAGGCATTACCGATAATTTTAGCAAACTGAATGTAAACCCCTTTGTTGTAAGATGGGTTGCCAACTGACTCACAAACCAGGGACACATTATCAAAGTGGGTGACAACATCAACCAGCAGACCTGTCACCAGTGGGGGTGCCAAAAGGGTCAGTGCTGGGCCTCCTACTATTTGGTATATACTTTTCAGAAGTTCAGGCCAAAACTAAGGGTCTGTGGCTGACCAAGTTTGCGGACAATTCCAAATTGGATGGAATTAATTACTGAATCCCCAAATATTGTCAGTATGTTTCAGGATGGTCTTATGCAGTCCAGTGACTGGTCTCTAAGTCACAGTCTCAAACTGAATGCAAAGAAATGCATCATCATTGCCTTCAGTAAAAACAATGTCCCTTTACATTATCAAATTAGCAGCAATACCCTATGTACCTATGAAGTGGTATGGGATTTGGGATCACAAGTAGACTGCAACCTTAATTTTGACCACCATGTGTCTACTGTAGTAAGGAAGGCTTTCTATGTACCACACTTGATTAGTAAAGGCATCATCTCTAGAGCAAAGGAGGATATAACCCCTCTATACTCATCACTAATCAGGCCCATAATTGAGTATAATGCTCCTTTTGGCATGTACTGTACAAAGCACCTGCAGCAATTGGAGAGGCCTCAGAGGTTTCTAACTAAGAAGATCAAGGGACTCCAGCACATGCCTTACACAGACAGGCTAAAATCCCTGTCACTATACTCAGTATTGTATAGACTTCTTAGGGGACACTTATGCCTGGCTTACAGAGCAATCTCCGACCTAAAGCTAGTGAATTTTCTGCTCATCCGTAAATCAAACAGGACCAGAGCTACCCATTCCAGGGACCTAAATATGGCCTGTGACATGAATAGGACATGCTGGAGGGACAGATTTGTCTCACAGCGACTGCCATGTCTTTGGAATAGTCTGCCAATTCATGTAAAGCAAAGCACCTCTATGATACTGTTCAAAAGGAACCTGGATGAGTGAATGGGGCACTGTAAATTGTTATTGGGGATAGTGCCCATAAGCATCCTGGACATGGGCAGTCATTACTAAATACAGTACTGGATACTGACCTGAGTATCTGTGGTATTACATTGGGATGAAATGGCTAGGCTTGAAATAACCTCAAGGTCGATAGCCTGGTAACCTCCTATGATCCTATGACTGCATCCAATTCATGATCATATACTCATCAAGTCCACAAGAAGAAAAGTACGTCGACCATTAGGGTTTTCACTCCATCAATTTCTAGGTGGTGTGCAATCCATACAATGTCCTTTACAATGTCCTTATGCATTATTCAGACAGTTGCCATGATTTCCACATTGGGAATATATCTGATATATACCAGTGATTTGTGCAGGGTGACTGTCCACGGGGCCAACATTTTAGTGATGGAAGATATATCCTGAAACCTTGACTCATAATACTGACACAAAACCCTTAGAACATGCCTGGGACACCATGAACCTCCATACTGTTTTAGACCCAAAACATTATCATGCATATATTCAGAATGAAGAAGGCTGTCTTCCACTGCCTAGATTCCTTTGGTGGCATGCTGCACTATGCTTCAGAGACCTACAGCAAGATATCTGCTGTCTGCACAGTGCTGCAGTACAGCTAGTGCAGGAAAGTGCCATCAGAAGACCATAGGGACGAGACCAGGTAGGCAAGGGACATGCTGGTTGAGGAGTTTTCAGAGGTAGTAGCTGCTAGGGAAGCTTGTGCGAGGCAGATACGTGTGCAATATGCAGTGAGAGTGGTAAAGAGGCAGTGTGTCTGGTCTACAGCTATGGGCTAGATTAGACTTAGCAAAGTTCATTGACTGGCCATGCTGTGCAGTAGACCTACCCATATAAAACATATGTGATGGTAGGGCACAGTAGTCATCATATACACAGGTGCAGTGGGTCACACTGGCATGAATCAGCAGTGAGCACAGAGGCTGGGGTGGAAGGTTAATATAATATCATAGCTAGGTCATCTGGTACCTTGTGCAGTTCCTTTAATTAGTGCCCCCTTAACTGAAAGTTGAGGGACAAAAAAAAAAGAAAGAGAAAGAAATATAAACTGAACTGGCATTATCCTTCTTGCATGTTACAGAGTTTTTTTTTTCTTGCTTTTTAACAATTAAAGATCTTCTCAGATCTGAACACCAAGAAAAGCTCTTATTTCTGTTCTAAACTGTAGTAAGCTTTTTACAACAAATATAATAAACCACTTGCTACAGGTAAATCACAACACACTACACATACTAAGTACTTCATTGCTACAACCATGCCTGCAAATGCAGCATCAGCATTAATTCAGGAAGCCATATCCTTGAGGTTTCATAAAGCAGTATTGGTACCACACTTCTGCATCCCATAACAGCTTTCGCATAAGGCAGCTGTCCCCTTTGCCCCACCCTACTTTCAGCTCTGGTTTACTAAGGATGTGGACAGAACTGTGTGAAATGGCCAGAGGAGTGGAAGAGCATGGTAAGTTCATAAGTGGGTAGGCTAATGACCTCTAGGTTCCTTATAAGCCTAGGTGTGCAATTGATTTATATATTTGTCAGTACAAGATCTAGTATGTTGGGGCCTCTAGTGGACATATTCATGATTTGGTCACAGGTGCCTGTATTTACAAAGCCAAGGAATCTTTGTGCCTGTAGATTTGAGGCCATGTATGATTCCTAGAGTATAAAGGGGGCAATTAAAGTCATCTGTGAGTAGGGTGTTAAATTGGATGCCAAGTGTCTCCAGTATGTCCAAGTATGCATTGTGAGCTTCTCAGGATATGGAGGGTGACCTATAACTGGCTATGGCATGGTACAGGATTTTGTCTGTGGTGATCTATACATGGAGGATCTCTAGTGCATCATCTTGTCTGACCACCCTAAAGGTATGCTTGTTATTGATGTATATTGAGAAACCTCCACCTTTAGCCCTTGTTTGTGTAACTACTGGCCTAAAAGTGTGGAAGGCACTCAAACCTTGCACTGCCGGGGTACCCTCAGCCACTGTAAACCATGTCTCAGTAACTGCATAGATGTCTATATTCTCATGTGTGAGGAGGGCTTGGAGGGAGTGTACTTTTTATTTAGTCTCCTAGCATTAGGAAATAATGCCTTAAGGTTCAGTACAGTTGATTTTGCTTTATCGGTAGGTTTGTCAATTGGCATTGCCTAAAAAGGGTCTATGGGGGGGTAGATCGAGTTTTAGCCAGTATCTGAAAGGCTTGAGACGACAGGGGCAGACCACCTTTCACAAAGCAATGTGGTCTGTTAAACATGTCCTTCCAATCTGACAAATATTGGATCCCTTTAGAATGACACCAGAAAGACAGCCAATTGTTGAAATCAAACATGTTTTGCTCATATTGTAGCATTATCCTCAGTGATGGTAATATGCTGATTATTGTTAGATTCACACCAGCCTGTAACACATAGTCTGAGAGCTCCACAATGTTTCTCTTCATATATCAAGGGAGGTATGTCTCAGGTAATTTACACCTACATGGACTATGATGGAATCATACTGGTACCTGTGGCATAATGGCTTGAGTTCATGTCTGATTTGGCAGACCCTGAAGCCAGATAAACAATTAACTTTATCTTCTACTTGTTCAGACTGGTTAGAGGGGCAATGGTATATCTTACAACTGAGTCGCCTATAATGAGAGTCCTGGGAAGTGTGTTTGCTTGGCTTAGAGGCTTAGTGTTTGAGGCTCCATTGAAGGTGACTGTATGTGTAGTGTTAGATGTTGCTTTTTCTGAGTACCTTTGGGCTTACTAAGGCATAGCTTTGCCAACAGGCAGTCTAGGCAATCTTTATTGTTTAGGAAGATGGATTTTAAGTGCCTCAGCATACATTAGTCTATGTTAGTGTGTTGTGTGCTATGTGAGGTAAGTGTGTGTGGTTTCAACAAACTGACGTGCACTTGTATGCAACAGTTCAGCCTCTAGTGTCATTGTTTAAGTGCACTTCTCACATACTGTGTCTGCTTCTTTAAGGATTAAGTGATTGGCAGTAAACATGAGACAATTGCTACATTGTCTCAAGAAGCCCATATCCACCAAGTTGGCTACAGAGAAGTTAAAAACTGCACATCAGTGCTGTCCGGTTCTTTGGTTAGTGAGCTACTAGGGGGTGCTATATTAGGGTTAAAGGCTATTAAGGGTGCATTGTTGGTACAAACTAGTAAGTGTGCTTTATAGGGGCAGATTATGCTGTAGAGTACTAAATTCTACTAACTTTAATGTTTACACCTAATTCTATGAAATCTATAGATACTGCCACTCAATGTCCAACTAGCTGTTCTAAGCTTGTCAGAGAGCATGGTATTTGCTCTGTATTTACTGCTTTACCATGTAAAGTTTTATGGCCCATTCGATTTGGAAAATGTGCTTTCTAGGTGTTTGCTAATCTATAGGGATCTGCTAACTGCCACTGTGCGGTTAGTACCTTCATGCAAATGGACCAAATTTATAGCAGCATAGAAAAAAAAAACAGAAAACTAAGGAATGACCCCTCTAGCCAATAAAATGACTACACCATGAGCCCTTTTGTGTCTTTCCCAACTCAGATCAACCAGGCAATCATCTCCTGCAACAAGATGAATAAACCCAGTCCTACAAATGTAAAAACATAGTGGAAGAGACCTACAAGGGCAATTCTACCACAAGCCATTACACAACTAGCTAGAACTTCCATGCTGAAGACAATTTCTAGACAGTCTTACAGCAGTAACAGTGAGAAGAAGTGCACTTCTTTTACAAAAATGCAGTGAAATGCACAAATAAAAGTAGAAAACAGTAGCAATCACACAAAATAACTTAATCAAAAATACTTAGCTTTGCCTGGCTAGCACTGGATACATGTAAACTACTTCTAAAGCACAGGCTAGGATGCAAAGCTTTGCTGAGCTCTGAGAAAATGAGCAGGAGACAATATGTAGTATAGGAGGTTTACTCAAGAATAATACTGGTTTGTTGGGTGAGTGCTCAGTATCATGGGTCTATGGAAAACAGTGGGTGGGAAGAGTACATAAATAGCTTATACAACCATCAATAACAATGAAGGGGGGATTTTGGAAATCAGATTACCATAAGGGGAGGTAGCCAGAGACATAGCCTTTTAAAACCACAATAGGAGCAGGGTGGGAGGTTTGAGAAAAAAACTCATAGGCTATCTATAGAGGAATCCAATCAAATAAAGCCAATATTGGAGGTCTTTCCAAAATTTTAGCTTAATGTCTCAGTGGGGGGAGGGGGTAAACACAAAGAGCAGTGGAACAGAAGGCATTAGAATGCAACTTTAAGTAGGTAAATGATAAGCAGAATATAAAACTGTGGGAGCAAAACTGGAATATCAATACTGTAAAAGCCACTGAAGCACAAATCCTGGAGCAGAAAAAGCAATACTCTCACTATTGAAACCCTGCTGTAGTTTAAGGCACTAGACTATGAGAAATTTACCAGTAACATATTTTATTGAAAAATGCAGTAATAAATAAGGTTCAAATCTGGCAGCAGTTCACATTTCTGCCACAACTGTAAATGAAACTACAAGACTATGGCCCAGCAGGGTTTAAAATACAAGCACCTAGCTTTTACAAGTAATTCTACTTTTGCAGATAGAAATACAGTATAATGTAGAAACACAATCTTCTCACAAGTGCAAATTAAGCTACAAGACTAAGATTGCAGAACAAACTACAAAATGCAAACAAATCACTTTTCTGGTTAAAACATGGGAAAAATACAGAAAAGTAAAAAGAAGTATCACCACACACGTCAGTATAAGTGCAATTTAAATATTTAAGCAGAATTGAAATAAAAGCTTTTTTCGCTTTCCTTTTTGTTAAAAAGCTTGTTTCTCACAGTTCTGGGCTTTCCACACCTCTCCAAGTCTTGAATAAAAGAATGTGCAAGGAGGGTGTGGTGATTTCTGAGAGTGGTATATGCCAGGGGACATAGCTCCTGCAGATGTGACTGTAGTCTGTGTGTCTATGTATATTTGAGTGTGTGTATGTGATAGATGTTGTGGGACCTCATGTGGGAAAGATATAAATTGTAGATTTCTCTAGCCACATATGCATCCCTACTGATGAATGGCGCAGGTATCAACATCCACTGACAGGGAAGACCACAAACCATGGGACTGTGGCTGCCTGTCCATTTTCTGTGCCTGTCTGGCTCATACTCCATGTCTTCATGGTCATCCACACTGTACTTCATCAGGCACCCCACTGATGGGTGGTGTGGAAGGGGTAGCAGTGCATGAACATAACCAGCCCAGCCTCTGAGGTGTGCCCACAGTGAAGGCAGATAAGCAGAGGCTAAAGAAATGCTGTCATCCCTAGTGTGTACAGGCAATGGCTACACCCACATCCCAGTACAACATAACTATGAGGTGGGCCATATATTGAAAGCTCTCATTTACCTCATCATTCAAGCTGCATGGTACGCCTATTATCTCTGCCAGATAAGTGGAGATGGCATTTCTATGTGCCTAAATGACTGCCCTACACATTGCTTGTGTAATGTCAACTGCATCACCCATCTCAGGCACAGACCATGAGGCTTGGTGGTAATGGCTACCAGCTTGCAACTCATGTCCCCTGTTCCCTCAGTCTGTGGAGGTACCATTGCTCACTGTGGGTGCATGAGCTGGGAAAGATATTGCGTTCTGACAAGGTGTGCCAGGTATGACCTGTCATTTTATGAGTTCAGGTGAAGTGATATAGGGTCCACAGGCAACAGAGCTATTTTACTGGACATCGGTGGTAACGTCCTCCAGAATAAATGTCCTGACATCAGTACTGTGCCCTCTGACTGTACTATCATAAGACTGCCATCATTCTCCATGTCTGATGCAGCACTGATATCAGGTATACCCTGTTCCTTGGCAGAAAACCTCATAACTGCAGCACCTGTAAAATATGACAGGTTAACATCCATCTGTGATATTACTAACATGTAATACTCCCACCACCCAGCAAAGCACCAACATTATTAATTACTACTATGCAAAAATGTAAACATGTGTAGCGTGAATGATATGCAGTTGTGACTGCATCTCAGATTTGCCCATACAGGAGATATGGCATAGCTGAGTTCCCCTACACTGTGTTACTGATACAAGGTAATACCAGCCAGTGCATCACCAACACAGATGTGGAAAGGTGTATCCAGCTTAGGGCCCATATCCAGACCCATGCCAAGTTTCAAAGTCCATTCTGTCTCCACAGGGAGGGACAACAGGAGCTCTCCTGTGGCTCTGCGATCTGACAGGCATGAAAGATAATGTCAGTTACCATTCTTTGGATCTGATAGACTGACCAGTTGTGTAGACCCACAGCATTCATGTACACCACCAGCTCATACCTGGTTGTGTCTATATGCTTGTGATATCCACTTTCTATGCTCATGAAGAACTTGTAATAACACTTCAGTCTCTGCCTGGGAGAGCTTTTCTAGACACTTCATTTCTATAGGCATCTTGTCATCACCTGCATATATGTGGACATAAAATGCCAGCAAGTATATAAATATGCAGCATCTTCTGTGGTATGCACACACTCATGTGGGTTGGTGCCACCAGTTGGAGCAACCTCTACCATACCACACTATCACAGGGCAAGTTCAGTAGTTCAGTATGGGGACCATGTTGTGGCATGCACCCTGTCAGCAGCCTATCCATACCTATGCTGTAAAAAGCACTATTAAGAAGTGTTTCAGATGTGTAAACAAACCCATTATCTGTTACCTTTATTCCTATCCAACTTCACATTGTAAACTATTTACACTGGTATGAATACCCAAACAGTATGCTTTGCAACACATTTCTGCATGACATTGCTGCATAACAGTGGTCATATTGTTCCTCACACAGCCCCACAGGCACTACCTATGTGGTCCTTTTCTGCCTGCTCTTAATCTCCAGAACCAGGCATCCATCATTGCTAACTATTTTGTGCTCTTCACTCAGATGTCTGCACAGGTGTATAAACACTCAGGTGTCTATGTAGTCCCACCCCCTCCCCCCACAAAAAAATCTGCTTTTATATAGTCAGTCTTAACACTTTCATATAGCTTTTGTCTTCTTACCCTACCAAATATTATGCAATTCTTTAATCTGTAAGGCAGTGTGGTATTTTAGTACATCACAATCCTCCCTGTGCCCCATCCCCTGTTAGCAGGTAGATATGCAACAATCTCCATTCAACAACAGCAAAACAGCACAACTGTTCATGACACATTCTCCCCTACATGTCCTTGTTAAATGTAACCTTATTACAGCAGCAGTAGACTGGTTTTCTATATATTGAGTGATTCCTGTAAAATCCAGCACAGTTTGGTTGCTTTCAAGAAAAATAATGCGTTGTGCACTGTATACAGGTTCGTAGTATGGTAATTATGCTAATAATGTAATCCAGGGTAAATGTCTCTGAGTTGCACTTTAATGCAATGCATACCAAAGCTAGGCTGCCCGAGGAGGCTTGAGCCTTTCTGTGTGCACAAATAACTGGCTGGAAAGTAGGTCCATGACCCATATGGGGCCTCAAAGATCATAATCAGTTTTTTGTCCCCTAAAGGAGCAATAATGGAATTATGTACAGGGATGTGGGTTGTATGGGGTACATGCATTTTATCAAAAGTATTGCTCATCTTCCAACCACCATTTAAGCATGCCGTTCATTGATGTGTGGTTATGTGCTGGGATTGGGATCCATCTCACTGACCTGAAGTTCATCAGTGTTCATCACATGATACCTGCATCATGCATTAACATGAAGCTGCTACCATTTTCCTTAAGACTGCAAACTGTGTATCGGCCATGGCTTCTGAGGGTGCTGACCATGGAAGGGCTCTACATTGTGCACAGAGAAGATGAAAATCTTTCTGCACCTTCTGTATAGTAACCACTGGCATCACCTTCAAGGGGACTCTTTTTGTGTCCCATTTACAAGGTGGATGCCTGGCACTGTCTTGTCTCAGCACTGAGTAATGCCACAAGCGTCACCTGCTCTGATGAGCAGTGCAGGCATAGATCACATGACCTGAAGACAAATCACCATGACCTGCTTAGCCTAAGAGAAGAGGATGTTAGAAAGAGTATCCCTGAGTTTTACCGTAAGTGGTATTGACAGGTGATTACTGATGATTATTTACACATACATTTTCATACATTTGCTGGATTTGTGAGACATGGGCATTTTTTTTGTGCTGTTTTCCACTTGCTGATGAGATTAAGAGCAACTAATTGATCTGTCTAATGTGTCTGGAAAGACACTCCTAGTGTAGGAGTACATGTATTCCATTTATGTTATAGCTGTATGTTTTGCAAATAACTGCTTCCCTGTACTTTTTGGCATTGTGACTACATAGTTTAATCATGCTTACCACTTTTATATGTCCACTATACCATGTATCTTGCCATTGCAGGCTGACCTATTCTACCATCCATCCCACATCCAGTTATTGCCACCAGTAACATGATGATGATTAGCTTGATACCCCCATCTCAGGTGTCATAATCTACATTAGGCCTGAGTGTTTTCCTGCACTGGCATGTCCATAGCCTTACCCCAGTACTGATACATGGTGCCCTGGTCATCTTAGCCAGGATTATTCATCCACTGTCCATTCAAACCCCTATTCCAGTGCCAGTTGCACATAGCATACTATGGGCATGTATTAGATAGGCTGCCAGTTGATGTTTACTAAGAGGTGTCATGTTTCATGGTACATAACTGCTACAGATGTATATGGTCTATGCTTTTGACATATTTATTTCTGTGGCTGTGTTCTCATAACATGGTCATCATGGTGTCATGCAGGTTTCTTGTAGGACACAATCTGGTAGGCTATGTCAGTCACTGGATGCAGCTCCTCTGGACAGAACAGTTTGGACCCTGTGCTTGTTCAAGTTGGCTTCCATAGCCCCTGCAGTGTCTCTTTGCAAATCATGCACTTATTATATGTCATGAAAAAAACAGCTGGACTGTTTAAAGAAATTTAATCTGGACTTCTGTGACACATTTACTGCTAAAGTGCCCTTAGAGCTGACATGTATGTTGCAATTTGTTTGCTAGTGCATAATTAATAGTTTACTTCTGAAGACTGTTCTGACACAGAGCTTAGTAAACATTATTTATAATTTATTTTACCTTTCTCTTTTTCTCCTTTTAGTACTGCCCATTTTTATATTTTATTTTTTTGTTTGTGGTCTTGTTTTTTTACATTTATTTTCACAAATTCTGCAGTGTCTGCCAATTCAGTTGATGTAGTGTGGCAGTGTTACCACACCACCAACCTGCCTTGCCAATACCTACTGTGTCCCCAGCTGCCTCCAGACTAGCATCTCTGCCTTCCAGCAGGAGGAGATCCTGACGGTTCCCTATTGCCCCCAGTGATATGTTTCTTGTGAGGGGGTGCTGGCTTCCAGTCAGAAGGTACCACTAGTGGGTCACAATATGTTATGCAGAAGAAGGTGGAGGAACTGAGGACAGCCTTGGTCAAACAGTGGCTGGACACTTGCACAAGTAGCCTGGATCAAGTTCTTGTATGACTGGCAGAGTCACACAACTAGGCTGGGCCAGCCAATTGAGAGGTCATGGAGTTGACAGACCTCTGCATGTATATGGATCTAAACACTTAGCTGTCAAACCACCCTATCTTCCAACATGGTGTCCTCTTTCATTATGTGCCTTTTCCCTCCCAAGTTTGAAGTCCAATCAGCCCCATCAACAAATATCCTCCCTGTATCTATCTGTATCTCTCATGAGTTCCTCCATTTGTATCAGCACCTCTCCTGTTGGCCATTGTCTGGCTTTTGTCTTTGTTTGTCTGTCCATGCTGCCATCCCCATAGCCTGTGTTTTTCCCAAACTTGTTAATTGCCTGTACTCTTCTTGCAAGAAACAGAAAATGGGTATCTATCACAAAAAAAGGAAAGATACTCTTGCTTACACAGTCATTCCTATTTTCCTTCCTCTAGTCATTCTGTGAGTTCCTCTGCTTACCCTTCCTCCTTTCTGATTGTCCTATATACCATTGTCTTCCCATTTATAATAATAACAATAGTAGGGAATTTTCAGTGTCACCCTTATCATGGCTCTCAACTTTGCTAATAGCAGGGTGTTGATGTGCATGTGAAGGTGCATCATCACAAGCATGTTACAGACATGGTTCTGGGCACATTGGGTCACATGACCATAGCAGAGTATAATAGTTGCTTTGGTATGTACCTGTCTAAGCATATAACCCAGCTTGAAAGACTGCAGCATTTCCTCACTAAGATAATCAAAGGCATGTCTTCATTGAGCTATCCATATTACCTTACAGTGCTCTCTCTCTCTCTCTCTCTCTTCTATTTCTTACAGAATCTTGAGAGGTGAGCCCTGTCTAGCTTACAGCCACTGTAAGTATCTGGTCCTATGTGACCTCCTGTACATCCTTAAAACTAACAACATCCTCAGCATCCACTCAAGATATCTTAACCCACCAAAACATAAATAGGACATTATACCCCAGAGAGTCCTTCTTTTATGGAATAGACTTCCTCTGGATTTAAAGCAAAGTGTTTCCATGACCCGCTTTAAGTGTAACCTGGATTAATGGATGGATGGATGGACAATCATGAATACATCCTCAGTCTGAGCACTCAAGCCCTCATTAAAAGTGTTTAAAACTAGGTATAAATTAGTCATGTCTATGCGTACCTACAAATTGGGGTATTGTGGCTAGGCTAAAGATGTTCCCCTGGCTCAACAGCCTAGATGTTTCAAAGATACTTACCAGGCTATTGACCTGGGAGGATCTTTAGAAGTCTAACCCTATATTCCCATGACATTTTTAGCCCTTATAATTTAAGTATGAATAACCCAGCAGAACATTTACATGCTACCCCTATTCATAAGGGACAATGGTGCTAAACCACAGGTGAATGTGTGGTTTCAGATTCATCCAGATTACATATGAATAAAGTACTTTGCTTAATGTGGAGAAGAAGACTATTCCAAAGAAGTGGTATTCTGCATGATACGTATGTATCACTCCAATATCTTTTGTTTTTGTTGTAGAAGCAATGAAGATGCACTGTTGGACCGTATGATGCTAAGAAGAGGGACAAGGTTTTGAGATGATCACTGCAGTTTTTATGCTTTAGGCCTTTGATATTCTTGATTAGAATGCAGTGTGATCATTCACGTTGTGTTAAGTGTTTGGAAAGGTAAACACTAAAGGGACATTATACTCAAGTGATCAGCCTAATAAATCCTGACTACAGCAGAATGATCACACTTCTGGATATAGACACTATACCCTTACTAATAAGCTGTGCAATGAAAACACATTTATTCAGTAGTGGATATATACCCCTCAACTTCTTGATGCAAGAATTCTGGACAAAGACAAAAATAATGCTGGACAAAGGCCCAGTAATAAAAATATTATTTTAAATATTGCTCTTATAAACTTGGAAAGTTGATGGAATAACAGGCTTTGCATTAGTATGCATTTTTTGAGGGTTATGAAGTCTGAAACCCAAGTATTTTGTCATTATTTAGTGACTTCAGTCCTCAATGATTTGTCAGAAAACTACATTTTTTAACAGAAACACACAAAAAATATGTGACAAAAGTCTGGACATTCTGCAGAAATCTGGACAGTTGAGATGCATGAGTGGATACATGGTGATCAAAGAACAGTTTGTTGTCCACACAGCTTCCCAGATCCATAACTACAGGATCAGTTTTCAGAAGGATATTGTCAATGTGATAGTCACAAGGATGTCATACTTGTTGTAAAAGACTATTACTCATTTTTTCACATTTAGTTTTAGCCCATGCTTATGACACCAGCGATTTGTTTGGGAATGGCCCTCTTGGAGGATTTTGGTGTCATCACTCAGTTTTAGCAGATCAGATTTCACATAATCTCTGTATACAGATGTATTTGAAGATGCTTCCAGCTTCCGTCTTATTGAGAATGAGACAGATATATAATCCAATTTAACTAGGAACATAGCTACAACTGGTGGGGAACAGAGCTGCCCATATTGGCTGGGACAAAGTCTAATATTTTGTCTCCCCTAGTTGGGGAGCAGCCTAACTTGTCCACAGAGTTTGTATTTATGATGTCCAGAAATCTCTGGGCATATATGTTAGTTGATGTATACATCTCCCTGTTGTTACAGGGGCAGTGGAAGTCCCCTAGGAGAATAGTGTTTGGCCTAATTCATAGGAATGCCAAACTAGTCAGGTAGGAGTTATGGGCCAAAGAGGTCATATTGTTAGCTGTGATATAATATGTTGTTTTAATGGTAAGTTGGACATGGTTCTAGCTCATTATCCTGTCTAACGAGCCTGGAGGTGAAGTTTTGTTTCACATATAGAAATGGCACCACCATTAGTGCCTTCATGTAGTAGGGTGCGTCTGACTTGTGATAGGCATTGAAACCCTGCATTGATGGGTGCTCTCAGTGGTCTTAATCCACATCTTTGTGACAATGCATGTATCAGTGCAATCCAGGGTAAGTAGTACCTGTATGGAGTAAAGTTTTTTTGTTGAGGCTCTTAGCATTGAGCAGAAATACCTTTTTGTTATCCAGATTCTGTTTGCATAAGCTGAAAACTTTTGAAGACTGACATTGCCTAATAATAATATATATATATATATATATATATATATATATATATATATATATATATATATATATATATATATATGTATGTATATATATATATATATATATATATATATATATATATATTTACATGTGTGTGTGTGTGTGTGTGTGTGTGTGTGTGTGTGTGAGAGAGTGAGCATCTGTCTATACCTAATTATAGCTTGCTAGCTAGCTATACATCTATATATCAATATATATATATATATATATATATATATATATATATATATATATATATATATATATATATATATATATATATAGATAGACAGATATATAGAGAGAAAGACATATGATTTTTACTTCGATATTCAACATCTTGATGTTATGGAACATCAACATTCTGAAGAACACTCCACCACTCATACCGCTACACACACACACACACACACACACACACACACACACACACACTCCAGCACTACCTATCAGCTAAACACCTCGGCACTTACCTCTGACTTGATCTCTCCCATTGAGATGAATGGGTATCTGCAAACTTCTGGCCAAGTTAACTAACAAAGCTGGCGGTGAGGATTTATGAAGCTGAGCAGTTCTATGAATTTCTCAGCTATGCAAAGCACATATCTTAGGCATTTCTGAGGGAGATCATGTGTCTCAGTAATATATGTTGCTCCCCAAGAATGCCTAATTATCTTTTGATGTAGGCTAGAATGACAGAGAGAGAGAGACAGCGAGAGACACCAGTGGTGCTGTACCTCTCTGAGGTAAGGCACAGCAGTAAGTCTGTCTCTGATTAAAAAATGACTACCAACAATAGTAAAAAGGCTTACTACTAGAGGTAAAATTTCTGAATCTCAACCTGTGTTTTTTTTTTGTAGTGCTTGCCTGTTTAACAAGATAACTTCCCTTTTGAAATAATACAATGACATTCTAATGCTTATTATCACTATTAATGTTAATGAATACTTATTTATTTAGTGGTTGTTACCTGGGATGGTCTAAAAGGCCGCGGTGGTGCAGCGGTTAGCGTTATCTCCTCACAGCAAGAGGTTTTTCGGTTCAATTCTCGGCTGGAGTGCCTTCTGTGTGGAGTCTGCATGTCCTCCCTGTAGTCAAGTGATGTTTAAAGACATGCAGGTAGGTGTGTTCATGAATGGGTGTGCCTTCGTTGAAGGTTGGGTGTCAGGCTGACACCTCAGCACTGTAAAAATCTACTGCCAGTCATAAGTGGACTGGCATTCTGCTGTGGCAATCCCTAACTAGGAAAAGCCAAAAGACATTACTTACCTGAGGTGGTTCTGTACCCTTTTCAGAAACTACCCAGGCCAAAATGCTAGACGGAACATAAAGAAAGTGCACAATTGAAAAGAGCCGCACAAAATGTAACCAACATTAACAAAAAGGATTCACTGGCAATAATATAAGCAACATTAAGTAATTCTAAATGTTGTAACAAACAGAAAGAAAGAAAGCGATATAACAACAAGTGCAATTTTGCAATATAACAAAATTTCAATATTTAGTTAAACTTAGAACATAAAGGAAGATAAGTTACAATAACCTGGGAAAACAGGGCTAGCCAGCATATTTAAAGCAGGAGCATTTATACTGTTGAATCAAGTGTTCCTTTAGTTAAATAGTTAGTTGGTTAGTTGATTAGTGACTTCATTGTTTTTTTGTTTGTTTGTTTTTTAAAGAGAGGGAAGTCTTGTACTGTGGCCATTTATGCATGGTACCGGGACTAGTTTTAAAAAAAGATCTCAAATCAACTGCTAATGTGAATGAGTCCATTTTAGTTTGATGTCAGTTTTACTTTGTAGAGGATAGGAAGATCCATTCACTAATAATTTATTTGCAGAAGTTAATTTCTTTGCAACAGAATATTCTTCTCTACCCTCCTAAAATAAACAAAGAAACGGACACTGTTTAATATCTGAAGTCCAATTCTTGAGATAAATTTTGGAATTCACCTGCTGGATTTTTTCCCCTCAAAGTCTCAGAAAACCACCTTTAACCAAGCAACAGACACTATTTAATGTATGTTAAGTTCCCCATTTGAACTATAGTACTTGTACATTTTTCCATAATAGATTTCCCCACATCACCAGGTCAAACTAGTGTAACTCTGCTCAGTCCTCCCACCTCTACATGTTCTATTTTCTCTCCATTGACCCCTGACTGCAGCCTACTCTAGCTCTACCTGTAAAACGTTTAGTCTTACATTTTTTACAAACATCATGCTACACTTAGCTACCTCGGGAAGACGTACATAATCAGACGTGTACATTAATTTGGAATAGTAAATGCTACACATAGCTACCTCGGGAAGACGTACATAATCAGAAGTATACATTAATTTGGAATAGTAAATGCTACACTTAGCTACCTCGGGAAGGCGTACATAATCAGACGTGTACATTAATTTGGAATAGTAATTCAATAAGTAGAATCAAACTTCAAAAAGATTAGAACTAAGGAAGAACTTTACTGATTGTTTTTGTCCCCTCAGTTAACTGCCAAGACCAGGGCAATCCTGCTCTGGTCACCCTTACCTCACTTGGGCTCACTCCGCTCCCCTACCATACTCCCATTCCTGCCTATTCCCACTTTCATTACTTCTATTGTCAAGTAGACTACACCCCTTCTATGTCTATCCAGTCATAACCTACCTCCCTATCCTCCTACTTCTGTGTCAGGTCCACTAAATTATTAGTCAGCACCACTGTCTATTACTACCTCAATATATACCTGTATCACTCCCGCTACCTGTCCCACTGCCTTCATCCTAACCAACTCTAATTATTTGCAATAAATTGAAACCAAGTATAACCATCTCCACTCCAACCTATCCTAATATCTCTTTATACTAAAACTCCATTTAATCTAAAAATATCCCAGCCTGCCTGCAAAAGCTCTTTAACTACTAATGCATGGAACAATGTCATTGCAAGGATTATTAATCTTTTCACTCATTATTGCTCCCCACATCACCTCATGCCATCATATTAGCCCCAACCTAATAATACAATCACCCAGTAACCCAAAGCCTCTAAAGCATAGTACAACACTTGTAGTTGCCTCACGAGTAATCTTCAAACTTCCTGACATAGAATTGGCCCCATTCAAACTCAGCTAGTACAATACAAAAAAAGTATCTCCCTACAATACCACATATGAGTGACAAAATACTAAAGCCATTGTCCATACTGTATCACAATTGTTAATCAGTGGTGATGTCTACCCAAATCCTGACACTGCAATTAATACCAATACCCCCCCATACCAAACAACATTTACTGTAAACTCCCAGAAAAATATGGCAGACCTGCTAATTCTTAACATCAACATCAGAGGCATACTCAACAAAACAGAGGAATTACATGCCACCCTGTCTCTCACAGAGACCTGGCTCAAGCCACATATTAACAACAATGAGTTACTTCCCCTGGTTTATAATCTACTCAGTAAAGATAGAACATCCAAAAGGGGTGGTGATATTACCTTACTATACAAAAGTAACCTTATTATTGACAACATGAACATAGATCACCATACATTTAATAATGCAGAGACCCTAATTACCAAAGTAAATCTCAATACTCAAAAACAACTAAACATAATTGGTGCATATATTCCCCCAGTAACAACATTAACACACTAGAATATATTCTCCACTGGTCATGCCAAGCCCTCCCCCATGAAACACTCATACTAGATGACTTTAATATCAACTGGTCCACATGCATCTCCCTCCTCTCCACTGCTCACATAAACCTCCATGGCTTCACTCAACTAATCCAAACCTCTACCAAAATTGACAAATACTCCAAGAAATAGTTCATTTTAGACTGGATACTTACCAACCAGCATTCCTATCTTACAAGTCTGGGACACTGCCTGACAGTCATAGCGACCACCTACCTACATTCATCCTAAGGCACCAAATTAAACCCATAAAAACCTCCTCCCTACAACAAATATGCTATACAAAGAACTTCAAATCCCAGGACCTCATAACTGCACTACATCATTGTAATTGGGAACCCATTTCTGACCTCCCCGAGACAAAGCAGTCAATTATTTCAACTCTACTTTCCTAAACATCCAACCAGCTTCCCCCAACTAGAACAATAAGAGCAAAGTCCAACTATGCCCCCTGGCTGACTAAAAATACCCGGCTACTCCTAAAACAGAGAGATAAGGTGTGGAAAGCATGGCATCAAAACAAAAACAACCAAAATAGGGAAAAGTACCTCAAACTAAGAAACAACTCCCAAAAACAAATAAGAATAGACAAGAAAAGTCATTAATTACTCTGATATCCAGGCAAAACACAAAACAAACCCACAATAATTTTGAGCAGCCATCAATAAAATACTGCAAACTGGGAAAACTAGTACCTCACCCCCAAACATTGACACCTCCACTGGCAACATCGCAACTCAATTTAACTTTACCAACTCTATTCTAAACCTGACCAATAACTGCTCTCCTGCAACTTATCCAAACCCCCAAACCTCAACAATTGACCAAAACTGCTTCTCCCTTCAACCAGTTCCAACCAACATAATATATAAATATCTGACAAAGCTAAAACCCACTACCATTCCCAGGGGGGATACCTTAAAATTGCAGCCAAAGCCATCTCATACTCCATCTCCATATTAATAAACAGGTCGGTCTCTGAACAACATATTCTAACCCTCTGGAAAATCTTTCATATACTACCAATACACAAAGGCAGCAATTCAGCTTAACTATCAAACTACAGTCCAGTTGACATACTATCCCCCCTGTCAAAAATCCTTGAAGGATGCATACATTCACAAATACTAAACTATTTACTAACTAATAATCTCCTGGCTGAAACCCAACACAGATTCCGCCCAAACCACAGTACCACCACCACCCTTATCAGCTTCACCAATACTGTAAATCAGCAGTGGAACAAAGGTAATCTGGTCTCTACCATTTCTGAAGATCTCTCCAAAGCATTCGTTACGGCCTGTCATTCCAAACTACTAACCATACTCTCTGAACTCAAACTACACAACTCCACACTATCATGGTTCAAAGATTATCTCTCAAACCGTCGTCAAGCCATAATATGGCAAAACTCCCTACCTCACCTTCTCCCTATAGACTTACGTGTTCCACAGGGATCCATCCTTGTACCCCTTCTCATCAACATGTTCACCAACAACCTCTATATAGCCACCCTCCATGCCAACTTGGTCCAATATGCCAATGATTGTACCCTAATCTGCTCTGCCCCTTCACTCCAACTACTACAACAAATCACCCAAGAATCCTTTACAGCAATAGAAAACTGCTCACAGCTAATACTCAACCCCATAAAACCCATTTAATGCTATTCCATCCCTCCAAAGCCGCTAACCTAATCCCATTAATTAAAATAACCTCATCCAACAATACCCCAGTCATAGAAACTAAACTACTAGGAGTAATCATAGATCACAATATGAAATTTGGCAAACATGTAGCTTAAACCATAACAAACATTCACAAAAAACTAGGTACCCTCTATAGATGCAAAAATTATCTAACATCCAATAATAAAGTCATCATTGCAAGAACCCACCTTCCCTCGACACTACTCTATGCCTCCCCAGTTCTAATCACTCTAACCAAAGGTGGCCTGAACAAATTAGCCATCTGCTACAATAAAATAGCAATATTCCCCACCGACTCATCCTACAGATCCAAGCACTGCCAATACCTCAAACAACTATCCTGGCTAGAATTACCAAACCTATTAACATTTAACAAACTTACAATAGTCCACCAAATACTCTATCACTCCAAAAAAAAAAAAAAAACAGCCCTACAAGAACTACTACAACACTATACCAGCAATCATCCCCTAAGAAGTACCAACAAAGCACTGGTTGAAATTTCTAAAGGTAAATATAACTCTGGGGGGCCCCTCTGCTAGTGATGTTTCAAAAACATGGAATATGTTTCCTCTAAAAATTCAAACACTGGATAGCAAACATAACTTTAAGAACCTTCTCAAATCCTACTTATCCAGCTCATGGAGATGTTCCTGCTTTTGCCTGGGTAAAATCCTTACTCATGCCTCCTCTCATCCATCTCAAAGCCACCTCATAGAGCTCTGATAGCCCCTCTGATATCACATAGAATGCATATTAACATAATTTCTTCTGGATACTCCTATATTTGGTGTGTGTGACTATTGATATAGTTAATATATATCAAGGATTACTGTATGCAGAGTCTTGAGTTTTTTTTTTATTTCTTACTGTATGTATAACTTCCAACAGCCACTACTGTGTGTTTCAAATGTTACTGTCACTTGAACCTGTTGTATTGCCGTAGAACTTTGTACAATTATTATTGTGTGGTGCAAATGTTACATCTTTACATGAATCTTCTTTTCTCTTACTTTTGTATTGCTGTGTGGAGTATTTCTCCCCTGGCCTCCACTGAAAACAGGCAGCTGTGCCCAGTTGGACTTTTCTCAGTAAAAAAAATAAAATGTGCGACGATGAAAAGGTTTAAATAATGCTCACGCATAACTCTTTCTCAGGGTGGTACAATGCTTTCTTTGAATAACATAGGTAAATACAAAAAGATTTGCATTTTGACGTCCCAATATCAATGGGCCGGGTGTTGTGTGTAAGCAGTATGAGAAAAAACAACAAGCTAATTCAACAGGTTTGCTGAGATACAAGGTGTTAGAAAAATATGCATTAATGTGTGTAGCAATATGCGTAGTGCATTTAGAAGCTTGAGAAAGAGTTAACACATTTATTCTATTTCATACTGCATAAATCTGTACAAACTGCAGTTGCTTTCTGACCTTATACTGTTAGCTAAAATATTGCTTGTGCCTTGGAAATTTACTGAGAAGCAGGTGATTTCTGCTTGCGTTAGGAAAATAATGAATAGAACAATACTACTTGTATGAAACTTAGATAAGAAGTTCTGCTGTACCACAAGAAAATACACAGCTGTAGAAGTTACAGATAATTAGTACAAAGCCTGCTTGAAAATATGAACTGCAATCAGCATTTGCTTGCATCTGTATTAGAAAAGTACCTTGAAAAGTAACACTGCGCAATAGACGCTTGTAAACGGATTAATAGTCACCAAGGCCAGGTTGTTTTTCTGAAAAGTTTCTCACAAATCTAGTCATGTCAGCAGAAAATCTGAAGTAACATCTGCTGTAGAACAATACTGAAAGTTGTGTTTGATTATGTCAGCTTAGAAGGCCATGTCTTGTAAAACAGTATAAGAATGAACATACTTCCTGTTAGTAGTTAGACAAATCCTTGTATTTGCATGCTTTTGTCTCCTTGCTGCAAGTAAATTAAAGTGCCTTAATTGAACCTTACGTGTATTGGTCTTTGAAGTTTTTTCCTTTGACAGATTGGTCCTTCGGACCGGAAACCTTCACTTTTTCCTCAGATCAGACAGGCCAGGTGGCTTGAAACCATACAGGGAAGAAACCACATCGGTTCTTCTTATTTGAAAAGTCCTCCGACTGAATTGTTGTACAAAAGAGGCCAGCCACTTTCTGATCTGCGACTGAAGGATGGGTTTACTCGAACCAGGTGATCAATCACGAAGGCTCAGGTAAGGTGAATCTACCTTCTTTTACTGTTTAGATCAGGGACTAGATTTGTATTTGTTCTGTTAGAGACTTTATAAGTCAGGGACAGAAAGATTACTGTCTTGTCATAGATCAGGGAAACAGAGCAGGTAGGCAGTCATTCTGAAGAGACTATAAAAACATCCATGGTACCACGTTAAAAATAAGGAGTTATGTAACGATTAAAAGGGTAGAACAAAAAATGGGTAATAATTGTACAAAAAGGTCCCAAAATCCACCATTAACCAAAGACATAAAATACATGCAGTCACAGCATGCTGATAATATTAAATACTATTCAAAATGGGTTAATAAGTATGAATTTGATGGTAAACTAGAAAAATCCTCACTTATCAAAATTGTCAAACAGCTTAAAACCAATTCTAGAGGTCGGGTAAAAATGCAACGTCAATTAGGAATTCCTCAGGCACATAGGTGGATTGAGGAAGTAAACCGAAGGGAACAAAACAGTAATAATTCAGAAGCAATGTTTTTATATAATGAGGACAATAACTTAGTAATAGCATTGGCCCCTCCAACTCCATTACCAGAATATGAGGCAAGTGAACAAGTTAGTCCACCCCTGCGATATCCTGCTGTCACTGTAAGTCGAGACACTACAAAAGCAAAAACGTTTATTAGAGATCCCATCGAGACCAGGTCTCGAACACGGGCAGGAAACTCAAAAGGGGACATTGAGTTATATCAAATGGGTAGAAATTCACGATTTATGAGTGAAGAAGAAATATACCCACTTATAGAAGTACCTAATCCTCAGGCAGGGCAAGAAGGTCAGGACCCAACTATTCTAGTGTATAGACCCTGGACTCCGGAAGACATCCGGAAAGCCACTGAGGGAATTCCCCATCCAAAAGTTAATTTTAGAAAGTTCTCAGAAGATTTGTAAGGAATGAGGCTGAGTTATAATTTAAACGGAGAAGAGGTAGAAAAAGTAGTCAGACAAATTGTGGGACCAGATTGGCACATGATTAGTGGCGCCTGGAATCCCCGTGATATTGCGCTCAGGCCCCTCCCACATAGCAGCGCAGAATTAGACAACAGAGTGAAAGGTCTTACAGACCAAATCTCTGAAAAATGGAAGCCTAGGGCAGACTGGACTTGCATTAATCAATGCATCCAACAGGAAGGTGAAGCTATTGACCGATATTCTGCCAGACTATTAGAATGTTTTAATAATCATTGTGGAATGCAGGTTCCTGAAGATCAGACACACGATTCCCCATACGAGCAGCAGCTAAAGAATGCATTTTTGAAAGGCAGTATTGCACCTATAAGCAGCTTTATTACAAAACACATGGTAGATCATCGTACAAGCAGGTTACAGTCATTGCTTGAATATGCAAGACATGCCAAAAGGCATTTTAATAGCAAAAAGAAAAAGAAAGCCCAAGTATTTTCTGTAGAAGATGGAGCAGAATTATATGTAGTACAGTCAGGGAAAAAGGGCAAGAAAAATGCCCAGGGAAACAAATAATCTGATCAACGATCAGAGGACTTTGAAGGGCGAAAGAAAAGGGGTGAATGTTTTAAATGCGGTAAGAAAGGACACTTGGCAAGGGATTGCAAGAAAAACAAGAAGACAATCACGGAAGATAAGGAGGGTGAGGACTGACTATATGGTAGTTAGGAATCACTAGAAGGGGATAGCAGAGAAAGGACAAATGAGTATGTGATAGAGGGAGTAGAGAATGTGACAGAAGAAATAGAGGAAGTGCAAGAAGTCACGGGTAGTGAAGAAAATGAAATATTGGATTTGGCTTTATTGAGCTTAGAGCTCTATTTAGCAGACACAAAACCAGAAGTTATACTCCTGGTAGAAGGGAGGGAAGTCAGATTCTTGTGTGACTCAGGGGCATCACGGACCCTGGTACATCCCTCCAAACTGCCAGAGAATTCAGAGTCACCTGATTACATATTAGTGAAAGCAGCTAATGGACAGCTGTACCGGGAGCCCCTCTCCCATAATATTGTGATAACTGATCCTGTTTCAGGATTGACCCAGAAAAGTAAAATTGTTGTATCTGCAAAATGCCCAGTAAACCTCTTGGACAGAGACCTTATGTAGCTATTTGGTATACCCGTAGTTCCAACTATGCAGGGTATGGAAGCGCAGCGACAAATTGATACCTTTGCAGTGCAACCGGAGGGTGAAATGTTTTATTGGTACAGCCAGGACTTGGTTATGACTGGTCCAGGGGCGGTGACCGAAGAGTTGATGAATGTAGCCATCAGCAAGTTCCCCTCCCTTGACATTGATAAACAGCATTTGTTGCACTGTACTCTATTATTGTAATACACCAGGACCTGATAAGGAATATGAGCAAGAATAGTTTAGAAATTGTGCAAACAGATTAATATTACGTAATCTGTACTGGGACATAGAAGGGAACAGTGTAGCCAGCTGTTCATTGCCCCAGGAGCTCTTTGCACTCTATAAATCTAATCGATTACCACATGCTAGCTTAACTAAGGACAAGAATGTAAAATGGGTAGACTTAAGAGAAAAAGTCATGAGATGGGAAAAACAGACAGAGTTAGTACTGTCAGAGCAAGGAATACAAGTGCAGAAGCTGAATTGGATAACTCAGACCCACCCAGCTGTACACTTGCAGTCTAGCAAGGACAGCTGATTAGCACTCCTATTGAAGGAGGAAGAGAATGCCTTACAGAATATACCAGAAAATCTCTGGTCAACAGGAAAATCAGATGTAGGACTTATTCGTACAGTGGGACCAGTTACTATTACACCAAAGTCAGCATTTAGGCCACAAAAGAGACAGTATTCCTTAAGAAAAGATGCAGAGGTAGGAATCAAACCTATTATAGCAGCTTTACTTAAGGAAGGGGTGCTGGTGGAATCTCCTGATTCACCATGTAACACACCCTTATTTCCTGTTAAGAAAGCGAATGGAGAATGGCGTATGGTCCAAGATTTACAAGCTGTAAATGACACAGTAATACCAAGGGCACTACGGTGCAAGACCCACACACCCTGCTGAATGATTTAAAACCTCAACAGAAATATTTTTCTGTGGTAGATATCAGCAATGCATTCTTTTCGATACCGATACACCCTGACAGTCAGCATTGGTTTGCATTCACATTTCAGGGGAAAAGGTATACATATACGTGACTACCACAGGGGTATTGTGAAAGTCCAACAATATTCTCACAAGAAATGGCAAGTAACTTGGCGGGGTTTACCCCACCGAGAGGTAGTCAGATTTTGCTTTATGTTGATGATATCCTGCTGGCGTCCCCCACCCAGCAAGATTGTAAAGAAGATACCATAGCATTATTATAATTTTTAGCCACTGAAGGACATAAAGTAAACAAAAATAAACTGCAGCTTTGGAAAAAACAAGTTAAATACCTAGGATATGTAATATCCAAGGAAGGTAGGATATTAGATGAGGACAGAAAAATAGCGATTTTGCTAGCACCAAAACCCACCACCAAGAAGGAAATTATGTCCTTCCTGGGTACGACTAATTTTTGTCGGAGTTGGATTCCAAACTATGCTTTGGAATCTGCACGGTTGACTAACCTGATTTATAAAAAGCCTATGGCAGCACAGGACTTGTTACTATGGACACCAGAAGCAGAATCTGCTTTCTGCAAAATGAAACAGTTAATAGCGTTCTCATTAATTTTGGGATTACCAAACTATCATAAATGTTTTTTCCAAATTGTAGACTGTAAGCAAGGTTATATGACATCAGTATTAACACAGCAGCATGGGGACAAACAACACCCTATTGCTTATTATTCATCACAACTGGACCCAGTGACACGGTCTTTACCTCACTGTGTACAAGCAGTAGTTGCAGCTGCAATGGCAATACAGGCTTCGGCCTCACTAGTGTTGTTCCACCCTCTCACATTGAGAGTGCCTCATGCAGTCACGATTATTTTACTGCAAGAAAAGGTAGCATATCTTTCCCCTGCTAGGCATCTTTCCTGTATGACTATATTGTTGAGCCAACCTCATATGACAATCGAACGATGTACAACTTTGAACCCTTCTACCTTGCTCCCAACCCATGCAGATGGCACACCACACAGCTGCCTGCAGGTGATTGAGCAAAAGACACTGCCTAGAAAAGATCTTATGGATGTTCCCTTGGATGATGCCGAGGTGACATACTATGTGGACGGTTCATGCAAAAGGGGTCCTGCAGGACAGAACCTAGTAGGATATGCAGTAGTTTCTGACACAGACATTATAGAAGCGAAATCTTTACCACACAGTTTATCTGCACAGGCAGCAGAATTGATTGCCTTGACACGGGCATGTACCTTAGCAAAGGGTAAATGTGTGAACATTTTTACTGACAGCCAGTATGCTTTTTCTACTGTACATGTTTTTGCACAACAGTGGAAAAATCGAGGAATGATAACATCTACTGGCAAACCAATCAATCATGCACAGTTTATTTTAGATCTTTTAGAATCTATTCAGTTACCTCAGAAAGTAGCTATTTGTAAATGCACAGATCATACCAAGCAACAGGACAGGATTTCAAAAGGTAATGTGAGAGCTGATACAGCTGCAAAGCAAGCAGCTTCAGAAGCATTTCTTTTGAATGAAGAATTACAACCCTCTGAGATTTTAGACTTAGAAATGTTAAAGACAATGCAGACACTTACTATGAAAGTTGAAAAACAAAGATGGGTAAAACGAGGAGCAATTCTTGAAAAGGGGCTGTACACCTCTAAAGAAAGGAAACCGATATTGCCATCTAATTTGTTTAGATATGCAGCTTTGTTGAGCCATGGGCAGAGCCATGTCTCAACAGGGGGGATGGTACAGCAGGTGAACCGAGTGTTCACCACATATGGCTTCTCAAATTACTCGAAAAAATTCTGCGTGGTATGCCATGTTTGTAATAAACATCATGCACAAGGGGCGTTAAAGCCCAAGCAAGGGAGTTTCTCTATACCACCGTATCAATTTCAAACTATCTGTATGGATTTCATAGAGTTGAATAAATGTGAAAATAAGAAGTATTGTCTTGTCATTGAAGATATGTTTTCCAGATGGGTGGAAGCCTTTCCGACTAAAAATCCAGACGCTACGACCGTGGCCAAAGTTCTTGTTAAAGAAATCATCCCTAGATTCGGCATTCTGGAAAGGATCTACAGTGACAATGGCATACACACTTCATGAATCAGACCAAACAGCAGTTAAGTAAATATTTTTGCATTTCCCTAAAAAAATCATTGTGCATATCACCCTCAATCAGCAGGGCTAGTAGAGAGACATAATGGGATTTTAAATAGCAAGCTAAGAAAATTAGTAGCAGAAACACAGATAAACTGGGTGTACTGTCTGCCCCTGGCACTGTTGAGCATGAGAACTGTTCCGAATGCAAAAGGATTGACTCCTTTCGAAAAGCTCTTTGGAAGGACTTATTATATACCTCAGTGGAAATCTCTCATGCCCGCAGACCAGGAAGCTGACAGTACATTAGCAGAGTATATGTGTAATTTGTTAAATTTTAAACATTTGTTGCAGTTAAATTCTGTTTCAGATAAAGAACGAACCAGACCGTTAAAAGTGGCAGTGCCCCCTGGAGCGTGGATCTGGCTGAAGGTGGTCAAAAAGAAGAATTGGGCATCTCCGAAGTGGGAAGGTCCATATCAAGTGCTTTTGTCAACACCCACTGCAGTCAAAATCGCGGAGCATGCCTCTTGGATCCACCTGACGCACTGTAAATTAGTTAAAAACTTTGAACTGGACAAAAATCTTGTTATATGCCAAGAGTAAAAATGATAGAGTCCAGAAGAAACAGGAATGCAAAACAACCCTTTCCTCAGAAGTATTGCATAATCATCCTGTTAACTGCATTTGTGACAATAATCTTTTTGTAGTGGCCTTTCCTTTTCCCAGCCACACAGACTGAACTGAATAAACGTGAAGCGTTACTCATAAACTGGCATCCAAACTTTAACACTTACCAGGCAATTAAATATGTGTATGCTGAGACTTTCAATGTTTTGAATTGCTGGATTTGCACAGCTTTGCCGACAGCATACAGGGGGTTGTTAATGACTATAGTCCCCCTAGGGGTCAATGAGACCTGGGAGAACTTGATTTATGATACCTCAACCATTACAGCACAAGATAAAATAGCATTGCACCTGTCTGTTCCACAAAAGGGAACTGTGCGTTTTTATAAAAATGATACTGTTCAGGTGGGTTGGAGCAATTGCAATATGACTGTTCCTTATAGATGTTACACTAAAGGTAACAAAGTAGATCTTTATTGTAATACAAACTATGATTCATTTCTTGGATTGATGCACAAAACACTTGATGAAGTAAAACATAATTCTGTTCTTTATAAACAGCTGTCTATAATTGATAGAAAAATGTTTCATGCAGGGCGAGTGTATATTCATAGCAAGGTTACTACTAAAATAGAGAATTGTTATTTTGTGTGTGGTAGAAAGGCATACAAATGGTTACCTGAGAATTGGTCTGGCAGTTGTTTTTTGGGTTACCTGGTTCTGGCTATACAACACACTGCAGTTTTGCCTCATGGGAAAATTCGAAATGTCCGAGAAGTCGTCAAGAAACCTGTAAATCCAGTGGGACAAATCGATGCACATTGGAAAGACCATCACTCTCTAGGCAAAGGACTGACACACACATGGACTTGAGTGATAGCATTATATCATGGGCAGGCATATTACCAGCATATGGAGCAGTAAAATCGATCTGGGGGCTGAGAAAACTGTCAAAACTTCTCGAAGTAATGAGCAACGCAACCTTTTCTTCTCTCGAATTGGTGACTGATGAACTGAATGCTATGAGAACTGTAGTGCTCCAAAACCGCATGGCTCTTGACTTCACCGTAGCGGCGAGAGGTGGTACGTGTGCTTTAATCCAAGAAGAATTCTGTTCATATATTCCTGACCATAAACACGAGATAGACAATCATCTTGAGGTAATTCAGCAAGTGTCGGCCATGACTAAACCAGGCCCAAACCCACTGACGGACATTTTCCAGAAATGGTTTGGGGGTGGGGTACCATCCTAATGAACATCCTGATTTCCATTTGTGTAGGTATGCTCCTACTGGGAGTATGTGTTTGTTGTGGTATCCCCTGCATGAAAAGACTGGTTAAAGACTTTATAGACATGTCAGTTTCTGAAACCTTATATCAAAGTACTGAGTTTGAAGAACTGTTAAAAGACTAAAAATGCTTTCATAAGTCTAAACTGAATGACTCTCTTAACTGCAAATCCAGAGTGGAAGAGGTCAGAAGAAGAAAACAAACTGTTTATGCTTATTTTGAAAGTAGAATAAAAGTATTAATAGGGGGGAAATGTTAGAAAAATATGTATTAATGTGTGTATTAGCAATCTGCTTAGTGCATTTAGAAGCTTGAGAAAGAGTTAACACATTTATTCTATTTCATACTGCATAAATCTGTACAAACTGCAGTTGCTTTCTGACCTTGTACTGTTAGCTAAAATCTTGCTTGTGCCTTGGAAATTTACTGAGAATCAGGTGATTTCTGCTTGCGTTAGGAAAATAATGAAGAGAACAATACTACTTGTATGAAACTTAGATAAGAAGTTCCGCTGTGCCATGAGAAAATACACAGCTGTAGAAGTTACAGATAATTAGTACAAAGCCTGCTTGAAAATATGAACTGCAATCAGCATTTGCTTGTATCTGTATTAGAAAAGTACCTTGAAAAGTAACACTGCACAATAGACGCTTGTAAACGGATTAATAGTCACCAAGGCCAGGTTGTTTTTCTGAAAAGTTTCTCACAAATCTAGTCATGTCAGCAGAAAATCTGAAGTAACATCTGCTGTAGAACAATACTGAAAGTTATGTTTGATTACGTCAGCTTAGAAGGCCATGTCTTGTAAAATAGTATTAGAATGAACATACTTCCTGTTAGTAGTTAGACAAATCCTTGTATTTTCATGCTTTTGTCTCCTTGCTGCAAGTAAATTAAAGTGCCTTAATTGAACCTTATGTGTATTGGTCTTTGAAGTTTTTTCCTTTGACACAAGGAAACAAATATCACCATTAGAAAACAGAAAACTGCTGACTGGTGTATACTGCAAGTTTACTTCAGAAGGTTAAGGCTATGAGTTGCTAGAGATCTCAATACTGCAGTTCTGGAAATAATATCTTCCTTACTGGCTATGAGCAAGTCACTTAACCAGAAAGTGTTCCCACATCACTCTTGAACAGACAAATTTGTGTCTGTTGGATTACTTCGTTTAAATAAAGGCACAGGAATATTGCATGTCACTTGGAGATCCCTGATCCAAGAGGTCCTCAGCAGGATGAATAGAGTCAAAAAACTATATTAAATAAAATGGTCTGATCTTTAATGTGAAATCTACATGAATATAATTGAATATATTTAACCAGGTGCTATCAGCTTCACTGGATGTCATTTTTTAACAAGAGACCTCAGTAATACAAATTCACAGAACAGTAATTCCACTGAAAAATGACATTTGGAACAGACTAATTTGTCAAAGGACATCTTTTAGGGGAAGATGGGTTGCAGTGGAGTAAGTAAAGGAAGATTGGGGTTAGGAAGATGGGTAGGAAAGGTAGGCTTAATAGGTAGGGTTGCCAGCTGTCCGTTTTTTGACTGGACTGTCCTGTTTTCTGACAAATTGTCTGGTTACAAATTTCATTCAAAACCGAACATGTGAAGTCCGGGTTTTGTGCCACTAAGTAAAGTTGGAGTAAAAAGTTCAATCAACACGCAGTACACAGTACACTTAAAAATTGGAATGCTGATAAAAAAAAAAAAACTGAGCATCCATTTAAAAGTGTCAGTAGTTTGACTCAATTCAGTAGCACCAGCTTCCAAATAGAATTTCTCTCCCTCTATGGCTGATTGGCCAGTTCCTTATAGAATACCCCCGAGCTGCCCTTCACTGATTGGATGGATGCTGTGGCAGCTGCCTGTATGAAATCTTTTCCAGCCAGGGAGCCTGTCTCAGTACTGGAAATGTTATGTATTGCTGTCTGACAGAAAAGAAGTAAAGTTGAAAGTTGATGCATAAAGGCTGGAAAGTTGTGGGCCAAGAAGTAGCTATGGGTACGCTCAAGTTCCACTATGTATTGTCTGCTGTGATGGAACACTGAGTCAACAGGATTGGATTGAAAGGTAGTAAACCTGATGATTGTTAGTCTTCTGTCTTTTTTGTAGGCTTGCATATTAGCCCATATGCCAATACTTCAGTGGTCTTGAGAAATAGTGTCTGGACCTGCAGTTTATTCGGTATGGGTATCTGATAAAAGATTGCAGCGAAGGTTTTGTGCACTTAGCTGTTCTGAAACTGAAACTATTGTAGTAGCGTGGTGGATTGGTTCTTGGGTTTCCCTTGGTTGTAAACAACTTTATTTAGCTGCATGTATTATGATTGTTTCTTCAGGTCGTTTATGAGATATTTACTACCGGTAACACAATATAGTGTTTACTTCTGGATTACATGATGTACAGGAATTATTTAAATAGAAGTTGTTAGGGGTGGGAGGTTGACTTTTGTTGAACTGATAGAAGCAGAACATTTGATGAGTGGAGTTCTTTTTGTAATTTTCATAACAGTAAATAGAAGAAGCTCAGCTGCGATTGGTACTGTGGGCTTAGTATTTTGTGTGTGCCACTTGCCGGTAGCCTGAACACCTGTGCAGTCTGATTACTGTTTCTTCATAGTTTGCCACAATGTCATGAGACTTGTTTTGATGATAATGTTCCTTTCTCCCCTGCTCAAAAACTGTCCCTGAGTCAAATTTTATTTCTCTTTTAATCCCCCTAAAACTGGAGATGATTGGAGAAAAGGTGGATAATTGCACTTAAGAAATAATGACAATAATTATAGTTAGACTTTCTTTTATTTTAGAAAATGGATATTAATTCATATTCTCTTATTCTGTCAATGTCTCATGTTAATATTACTAATAATTTTAAAAGTGTTCCTGATTGCCCTGATTATTTCTTAATTTTCTCTGAGGAACGGACCAAAATATTTGTTGAGAGCCATGCCCCTGCATGTTAACATCAAATGAAAGTCAGACAAGTGATACTTTGAGGAAGTGACTGGGCTGCAGTTATTTCCACTTGTACTGCTGGTTTCATGTGTCCACTTAACAATTATTAGCCAGACCTTCTCAGTTGTTTCTGTTTTGGTTGTATGGAGGTGTCACCCTAACATGAAACTAATCATGCTGCTGTTTACTTAATGATCACACAATGCACTTTTGTGGAGGAAAGTGGCCACAGCCATGCATTTACTTTGCCAGGCAAATCAACTGGATGAAGTGTCAGTCAAGGCCAGGTCAGTGAATCAAATGTCAGTCAACCACCAGTCATTGAATATACAGATGTGTGCAGAAAACAGGACATAAAAGGATGCACATTAGCCAAACCCAGCCCAAGACTGGTGGAATTTAGGTTTAGGTTTAGAGAAGGGAAACAGATTTTAGAATGTTATTGGGAGTTTGGATTTAGGGTGTATGCATAGTTTGGACTAAATAACATTCCATTAGTGATGCATCACTGGCTGATTTACTATGCTTTTTTTTTACAGAAAAGCAAAGTAAATCAGCTGAAAGCAGGCATCCAGAACAGAAAAAGAGGGCATTCCCCTCAGCTGGTCACAATGATGTCACAAAATGGGTGGAGCATGAGTGGGAGAGGGGTGGGGATGAGTGGAGTTATGGGTGATGTGAGGGGCATGACCTTAGTCTGGTTTTAGCCACAAAGAAAGCTGGCAACCCTATTTACAGGGAGTGGGTAAGAAAGGGTTAACTAGTGGAAGGTGAAGGGAGGAAGTGAGGTATATAAACGGGAGGGTCTTTAGGGCTTTTGAGGTGGGAGTTGCTTGCTGGGATCCACATTTTGGTATGATTTTGTGTAGGCAGGATCACGTCCAAGATGACCTGAGGTTGGCTGGTAGTAAGGTAGGCCTTTGGTGCTTATCAAGATTAGAAAGGTATGTACGAATTTCTCACATTAGAGGGGAAAGTTGTTTTTTTTTTTCCTCTTCCTCTTTCTTCTTGGCAATGAAAGTCTTTCAATAGGGGTCAATAGGGGCTAGAGGTGATTAGCTATCTTAGGAGATGGCAGCCTTCTTGTGGATGAAAATATGGCAGGGTGAACAAGAGGCAAATGGTGGATAGCTTAACTTGCAGAGTAGGGCTGGCAGCCAGGTGCATATGTTAGTATATTACCTCATGGTGTGGAAGTGGCTGCATGAGGTCTAATTTCCAACTTTGCTGGTCACAAGTACTTTAGTAGGCACTTACTGATATGGTAGGTAATGATCATTGCTTTCAGATGCATGGGCATCCGCAGTCCTACTTGATAGGGCAGAGTTAGCTGGCATCCTCCAGTTTTCCATGGTATTCATGGGGCTATGGTGCTTGATTTCATTTTTTTGTCCCGGTCAGCCTGGTAGTCGGGTCCCAGTTGTCAGCTAGGTGGTGTGTCAGCTGTTTAGGTGCACACAGTACACATCCAAAAAAAAATGGGGAAAGTCGTGAGGGGGCAATGGACTGTTCAGTGGGGCAGGGGGTGTGCGGGTCCCTCTCCAGTGCTGTCACCAGGCTGCCTGGGGTAGTGAGGGTTAGAGTAATGGTGGTAGTTCTGCGGGCTTGGGAACCCGCAAGCAATGGCAGCTTCCGAGCATGCGCGGTGAGCCAGTTTGCTTGCAGGCAATTTAAAAAAAGAAAGAAAGAAAGAAAAGAAAAAAAGAAAAAGGAAAAGAAAATTATTTTGACTAAATAATAGTTGCTCCAGGGGCCGATCATAGGCCATTAGGAGCAATACCTCGTTTAGGCAATTGAAGGTAATGTAACTGCATACAGAGCTAGTCACAGCTGCTATCCAGAAAGGGAGGCAGGAAGCAAGCTTGGTGCAGCACCACTCTGGTTCTCTAAATGCAGATCTCATGGGGATAAGTTAAATTTCTGCTTTGCCATACACAAACATCTGTGGCACTTCAATTTGGCCCATGTAGGAATATGTGAGCTGGAAGACAGCATAGGTTTATTCTATATGCTTTTCCTTCTCAGCTGTTACTGGCCATGAAAGACCCTTAGAGCGAGAAACCAGGGAAATAAAAAAAAATAAATAAAAAAACACAGGAGATTTTGGGAGTCTCGTTTGCCAGCACTGTGGGAGACAGCTGGCAGATGTACCTTAAGCAAGGATGGCTAGGGTAAGCCTTAGTGGATGGTATTTTACAGCCATTAAGTTATGGCAGTGAAGAGGTATGGCTTGGACACACTGGAGAGTTATCCAGTCCCTTCTTAGGACCTGGCCCTTGAGAAAGATATGGGTTTAGGTTGCTGCAAGTATATAAAAAAAAAAGGGAAAGTCAGTGGTATGTCTTGTAGCATGATGTTTGCTAAGAATAGAAACTGCAGCAAGATTTTGTCTTTCAAGAGCTGAGGGGGTTAGTGTTTTATGCGGTAGTTGACAAGGTCATGAGTTCAATACTAGCCTGTGAGGGAAATATTTGGCAATTGTATGGGTAAATAAGTTTCCTTTTGGTGGTCATCATCGAATGAGATGTTCCCAATTGGCACAGGGGTGTGTAACAGAGGACTCATGGACCATATGCCAACAAATTTGTAATTTTTTTTCCTAACTCACTTTACTTACACTGATTTATCTCATTACAGGTATCCAGGGGCAATGTGGTGGATGTCCAGGTGCTTCAGCAGAGGTGGGCAAGCATCTTCTGGGAGATGTCAGGTAGTGATGACACATGGCAAGGGCACAGAGCCCCAACAATAGTAAGAGGCAGCAGTCGTCGAAGGGCAACCAGGCGGCTACAGGCAAGAGAGCACGTTGGACAACGCAAGCTGAGGTGACAGCGGAGATATCACCTTTGGAGTCAACACTTGCTGCTTCTTTAGGTAATGTTCCTACAGTCATTGTTGGTGGGCATAGCAGGAGCAGAGGTAGCAGCAATTGGGGGTGATATGCTGGGTGACAGGGTCAGTAGTGTAGCTGCATCTTGTGAGGAGCTGAATGGAGGCATTGGGGGGGGTGCAGGTGTTAGTGGAACTGAATTATGGCCTTAGGGAACAGTTTTTGGTGGTGGTAGACCAGCCAGGAGTGATAGTTTTGAGACTTTGGAGGAGGACGCTGCCATCAGTCTGGACGAGGTCAGGTCTGATTTTGGGACTTGACCAGGTGATTAGTTAGCTATGCAGGCTCTAGTAACGGAGGGTACAGCAGTGATTTTAACCCCTCACATACCACTTTCGGTGAAGGAAAAATTTGGAAAGGAGATTACGTGGACATATTTGAGCTAATTGATGCAGATGGTGTCCAGTGTTTGCTGGAAGCCGAGACGGCAAATGGGAAGGACTTGTTGCCAGCCTTGGCTGCCTTTGGTAGGAAGTGAATAGGGAAGTGGTGGCAGAGGACATGGGAGAACTGGATGCTGGTCTTTGTTTATTACATGGCGGTATGGCTGGAGAGGGATAGTGTTATGGCTCTTCCGCTATTGGCATATTTCTTGATGGTACAGGAGGCACAGAGGATATGTCTTGGCAAAGCGTGGTTGTGGCATGATCAGAAATTTTGCAAGTGGAAGGTGGTTGATAGGTCTATACATTGGGAGGTATGACACCCCAATATATGGTTGTCTACTATGTTCGGAGTTGGTGGTAGAGGGAGTAAGGTTGGAGAAGGGGGAGTGGGAGTATTTTGGGCTTTCAATGCCGGGAGATGTTCCTGGACAGCATGTAGATTCTCCGATGCTTGTTCAAAGTGAGCGGGAGGGCACCCTGTGGTACAGTGTAGTAGATGTGAGAGTCAGTCACTGGGGTCAGCACCTTCCTTTGCAGGGCAACCATCATTTGGGCTAACTCAGAAGGGATTGGGCAGCCCAGATATGGGGTTTCAAGGGGGACGTGGCAGGGGTATTTTTCATGGCCAGAGAGAGGCGCCCTTTAATGGGACGGGGGGTGGCTTGGGGGCATGTTCACCTATTAAGGTGCATGTCCTGTGGGACATGCTCCAGTGGTATCTGCAGCCAGCAGTGACATTGGGCGTGAATGAGGGTTTTTCAAAGGAGTTTCCGAATAAGTCTAGCTTGGTTGGGGATGGCAAGGTGGGCAAAAATTTGAGGTCAGTGGTGGGGAGGGAGGATATTTTAGAGGCTTTGGTTGAAACAAAGCATCAGATGGGCAGGTTGTTGGGCCCATTTGATAGCCCCCCTTTTATTCATTTTAAGGTGTCACCCTTGGAGTTTGTTCCCAAAAAGAAAACAGGTGAATTTCATTTGATTCACCATCTATCTTATCCTGAAGGGAAGTCTGTCAATGACTTCAGCTTAGCAGAAGAGGCTAGGGTGAGTTATGCATCATTGGATGACGTGGTTTATGTCATCACAAGTTTTGAGGATCCATGGTTGGTGAAAGTGGACATTGAGTCTGTCTTTCATCTATTGCCGATAAGTGAGGAGGATTGGCCATTGCTGGGTATGGTAGTGGGGGATAAGTTGTATTTTGACACAGTCATGCCGATGGGATGTGCAGTGACTTGCTCCAATTTTGAAAAGATTAGCACAGCTTTACACTGGATATGGCAACAGCGGGTGAAGACACAGAGAGTGGTGCATTATTTGGATGATTCTTTACTAGTGGGTGAAGGGAAAGAGGGGGCAGCTTTGGCTATACAGGAATATTTGGGGATGTGTGAGGAGTTGGGGGTCCCATTGGCTGCTCACATGTTGGAGGGCCTGGCGAAGGCATTGGAATTTTGGGTGTTGACCATGGATGCAGGGCTAGGACTGTTTCACCTACCGAGAGAGAAGGTAGTTAAGTTAAAGAAGAAAATAGTTTGAATGCGGGCTAGGGATAGGGTGCAGTTGAGAGATGTCATGGAACTTTTGGGGTTACTGAATTTTGCTTGCCGGGCATTTCACCTGGGGTGGACATTTTGTAGGTCAGTGGCATTTCTGTTGAAAGGGAGCAAGAGTAAGCATCATTGGATGAGAGTTGTCAAACTAGTGTGTGAGGATTTGACTTTGTGGTTGCAGTTTTTAAAGTAATTTAATGGTGTCACCTTTTGGCAGTCAGATTGGGTGGGTCAAGGGGAGTTACAACTGTTCACTGATGTGTCGGGCTGTCTGGGCATGGGGACATTTTTTGCATAACAGTGGTTTGTGGTGCCATGGCCACCTGACTGGTGGAGGACTGGAAGTGGGATGTTGCCATTTTGGAATTGATGGCAATTTGGGTGGTGTCTGTGATATGGCAGGAGCGTTTGAGGGGCAGGAGGGTTGTTTTTAATTGTGACAATATTGCATTAGTGCGCGTTTTACAGGCTAAGATGGCTAAGTCTGAGCATTTATTGCTGGTATTACATAAATTGTTTTCTTCAAAGTCTGTTAATTAATTTTTTTTTCACAGGGGTACATGTGCCGTGGGTTAAGAATGAGATTGCTGACAGCTTGTCTCGTTTTCAGTTTTCCAGGTTTTGGCAGGTGGCCCCAGTGGCAGCAGAGGACCCCATGGTGGTGCCAGATGAGGTTCTGGCAGATTGGGCAGCAGTGATTGACAGGTTGGTTCAGCAGTCCTGGACAGTGTCCACCAGGAAGGTTTACAGTAGGGTGCTGCATGATTTTGACAGGTTTGTAAGGCAGCTACCACAGGAGATATGTGTATGGTCAGAAGAGTTACTGTTGCAATATTTAGTTGGGGTTAAAGTGCAGGGTAAGGCAGTGAAATCTGTGAGAGTGCATTTGGTGGCAATTAGCATGCTTGCTCGGATGGCAAGACTGAAGGATTTTACTAAATCCTGGACTGTTGGGCAAGTGTTGAAAGGATGGGGCAAAGAGGAAGGTTTGAACAAGGATAGGCATTGGCCAGTGACAAAGGTGATTTTAAAGTTGTTGTTACAAGGACTGGACAAGATATTTGGGAACTTGCAGGATTATGTATTGTGGGGAACATTAAGTGTATGGATGTATGTTGGAGCTTTTAGGGTGTCAGAGTTGTTGGGGTCATTGGTGTGCAGTGATGTTATGTTGTTGCCTCAAGCAGTTTATGTTAGATTATGGTCATCAAAGACTGATCCAGTGGGAAAGGATGCGCCAGTAGTGTTAATCGAAGAACAACTGGAGCAGACATGATGGTAGCTTGGGCAATGAGATTGTTTGCAGGTCATAAAGGTAGACCACAGGAATTAGTTTTTCGGTCATTAGGTGGTAGGGCGTTAATGAGGGGACAGTTGAATTTTGTCATGAGAAGGGCTTTGTGCAGTATGGACATAGAGGGAGAGAAATTTTCCACTCATTCTTTTAGGATGGGCAGGGTGTCAGATCTGGCAGGGGGTAGCTCCTTCGAGTTTATTAAAAGGCTGGGCGATGGTCAACCAATGCCTTTTTGACTTATATTAGATAAGGATAAGTGAGGGTGTTTTGTTATTCTATTAGTAAAAGGGTTTGCATCATAGGCCATTCCTATGTGTATTGGGCAGCAAGGAGGGCTGCAGTCAGGATTAATAGTTCAGATTTGGAGTTACACTGTTTTTGTTGTAAGGGCACGTGGCATGTATTAGTGGGCTTAAGTGGAGTCTGCTGTTGCAGATATTTAAAAGGATTCAGACTCAAGTGGGGTTTCCTTGAATTTTATTGGTGCACCTTGTAGGTAATGACTTGGGTGTGATGCCAAAGCATCAGTTGGTGTGTCAGATAAGGGAGGATTTTTTTTAGCATTATGGAAGCTGTATCCAACCTTACGTTTGGTATGGTCAGAGATCATTCCTTGTTTGACTTGGAGGGATGCTAGGAAGTATTCTGCAGTTGAGAGGGCAAGGAATTTTGTAAACTTTAGGTTGTCAAAGCAGTTGGGAGTGATGGGAGTGGGCATCATACAGAATGATGAGTTTGTTGAAAGGGATCCTATGTTGTTCAGGGAAGGGAAGATGGGGTCCATCTTATTGATTTTGGTTTGGATTTATTTAATTTAAATCTGGGATTGTTTTTGGAAGGGTTGGTCGGTGATTGGAGGGAGTGAAAGGGAACAGCCTGAGTTAGGCTGGTGGGCAGAGAAAAGGGACAAGCTTGCCCCTCTTCTGTTCCACCTCTTGTGTATAATTGGAGTGGTCAAAGCGAGTGTGTGGACGCTGCTTGCACCTGGTGGTTTGGATGGAAATGAAGGCTAGCAGTTGAACGCTGCCTGAAGGATGTGAATAAGTGAGCTGATGGAATCCACTGCTTATTTATCATTAGTGAGTGGTGTTACACTACCATTATGATTGGTCATTTAATGTTTCTCAATGTGCAATGAAAGAAAGTTTTGTTTAATAAAGTGTGAAGCATTTACTTTTGTTTTAAGCAATAAAGGTTGACAAAGCTCTTTGGTGTCTTGGTCTCTTTATTAAAGTGGAACATGACAAATGACATTTGGAACAGACTAGTTTGTCACAGGACATCTTTAAGGGGAAGGTGGGGTTCAGTGGAGTAAGTAAAGGAAGGTTGGGGTTAAGAAGATGGGTAGGAAAGGTAGGCTTTACAGGGAGTGGGTAAGAAAGAGTTAACTAGTGGAAGGTAAAGGGACGAAGTGAGGTATGTAAAGGGGAGGGTCTTTAGGGCTTTTGAGGTGGGGAGTTGCTTGCTAGGATCCACATTTTGGCATGATTTTGTGTCCTGCCTGTCCCTCCCTTTCTTTTATTTGGAAGTTGGTGGTGTTAGAAGCTATGAGTGTTTCACTGTGGTGTGGTTTAAAGTTGGAGAAGAGGGACTGGCTTGCCCCTCTTCTGTTCCCCCTCTGGTGTATAATTGGAGTTGTGGAAGTGAGTGTGTGGACGCTGATTGCACCTGGTGGTTTGGATGGAAATGAACGCGAGCGGTTGAACTCTGCCTGAAGGATGTGAATAAGTGAGCTGATGGAGTCCGCTGCTTATTTATCAATGGTAAGTGGTGTTACGCTGCCATTATGTTTGGTCATTGAATGTTTGTCAATGTGCAATGAAAGAAAGTTTTGTTTAATAAAGTGTGAAGCATTTACTTATGTTTTAAGCAATAAAGGTAATTAAAAGTCTTTGGTGTCTTGGTCTCTTTATTAAAGTGGAGTGTGACAAATTATTTTGTGGACTATATTTTGTGGCAGGTGCTGAATGTTTACTTCATGCCTTGAGGGCAAAGAGTAAAATGCTCTGTGAATCATCAGATGATGAAGCCTGACATTGTTTAAGACAAAAGCAATAAAACCGTTTGACTATTTGATTCAATGTGTAGTAACTCTTTTTCACTTTTTAATATGTAAAAATTGTCATTTGGGCCTTTCATCTCCTTGCCCTTATTTTTGTCTTTATCTCTGATTCTTAAGCAAGCAAATTGAAAGTTATGAATGTCGCTGCTTTTCATTTGTTAATTGCATAATTTGTAGTTTTTCTGATCAGTTCTAGTAGGTTGCAGTAACTAAATAATGACAGATATTTGAGTTTCTGACTTCATATCCTTCAAAAATGAATGATATACACATCTTTTATTCTAGCAACTCTCCAAGTATATAAGTGCAATATTTAAAATCTGTCATACATTTCTGGCCTTTGTTTCCCCAATATTTTGGTCTGGTCCATGATTCTTTCACTCAAACATTGAGGGAGGGGAGTTTATTAATAAGTGTAAGACAACTGAGATGCACTCAGATAAATTAGCTATAACTGCCGGGGCTGTCTATGGATCATATATGACTAACTTCCATTTGTTCATTTTTGTGAAACAGCTTGAAATACTTTAATCTGTGGCTACTGTTTGTGTGGCAAAAAATTGAAACGCTTTACATGGTCATTATTTTTTTATCAAAAAACAATGTAAGAAGTGATCACAGAAGTGGCTACAACTGTTGGGTGAGGGGGAGATAGGCTGTGTGGAAGTATGTAGTATAAAGCAGAAAAGGAAGAGAGGGGCTGGACAGTGGTTATGCATCCAATAGGATAGTTATGAAGTACAGAAAAATAATAAAAATAATTGGCACAAATTAAATGCACACCAAGACATTACTCACAAGCTGGGTGATGCCCCAAGATTTACAAATAAAAGGGTTAAACACCTAAAACAGATTTTTGAAGGCAAGTTTAAGATAAATAAGGGCAATGAAGTAGGAAAGATACACTCAGGTATGAAGCTTGTTGTCCATATAGGTATATGTACAACAGGCAACACTATTTTGCATGAAGACTCAGCACTGATGTAAGCTACCGGGATTTTTTTCCTGTATTACTGAATATATAGTGTATGTTATGGAATGCATATCTTGTGACAGTTTCTATACAGGGAAGACCAACAAAAAGCTTAAATCAAGGATTTATGAACTCAAGCATTCAGTGAAATGAAAAATAAATATAGCAAATGCTTTCTAAAATACTCCTCTAAGTGTTGGGCTTTTAAATTATTTTAATTTAGTTTATTAGATCATGTGAGTAAAGATTATAAAGAAGGTAAATGTGATAATGAGCTACACTTCAAGGAGGTTGTTAGGTAAATTAAACTGGAAACAAATAGGGACCCAGATTTAAGTGAAGCTATTAATCTTAAACCAGCGTGTTAGAAAGGAAAAGGAATAATCAGTAAGATGGTTATTAGTATGTTATATGTTTATTTTAAAACATCTATATACAAATTGCATTTTGTTAGAGATGTGCTGATTTTAGGTTGCTTTTACATGTTTAGTGTATATATTTGTATATTTATATATATATATATATATATATATATATATATATATATATATATATATTTTTTTTTTTTTTGGTGATGTGCATTTATTTATTTTATTTATTTATTTATTTATTTATTTCACATTTGTTAACCGGGTTAGTCCAACTGGGTAAGAAATTACCCGTTTTCAGTGGAGACCCGAGGGGAAAAGCCCCGAACAAAACATACAGATACATACAAATAGAGACAAGTTAACACTATAAAGAGCAAAACAAACTTATGGATAAGAAAATAAATGTAATCCAAGGAATAGTACATAGCTATATACAAGGTCAGAAGAAGGAAAGTGCAAAAGAAGATAGGAGTAGAGGAGAAATGAAGTGATCTGGGGGGAGGAGAAAAAAAAGAAGAGTAGTAGGATAAAGTAAATTATATAAAGAGGGAGGGTATAGAAAGAGGAGCAGATTGGATAAAGTAAGATAAGAAAGAGGAAAAAGGTCTTAATGATAAGTCTAGTGAAGAAATGGGAATATGGAAAGGGAGGAGTTAAGTAGGATGGTTACAGGTACATAGAGGGTTTTTATGGAGGTACAGAATAAGGTCATGTTTGAAGTTAGGAAGAGAGGTATGACTTCTAATATGGAGTAGAAGATTATTCCAAATAAGGGAGATGGAGTGTTTATAAAGTATTTTACCTATGTTAATAATGGGTTTATATACTTGTAGAAAGAGTTTATCAGAGCTGCACAGGGATCGGGGAAGGATGTACCAGGAGATCAGGTTGGACAGAGATGGACAGTCAGAGTTAGAATTAAGAATTCGGAAAGCTTGTATCAACTGACATTTGGTCAGAAGGTGTGGGAATTTGAGCCAATGTAGTTTTTTGAGAGCAGAACAGTGATGGGATTTATAGGGGCTGCTGGTGACAAATCTAGCAATTTTGTTATAAGTTTGGTCAAGTTTTGCCAGCAGGTTATATTGTAAATTGGAAAATAGAGGGGAGCCATAGAGAAGGGCGGGGAGGAGATAGGATTGGGCTAGCAGTAGTTTAGAGTTGGAGGTCAGGAATTTGCTGTTTATATATAACATGCCCATTTTTTGGTGTGTTTTCTTTATAGAGTGAAGTATGTGGAGGTCTAGTTTGAGCTGGTCGTCAATGATGACACCTAGGAGTTTAGTGTGTAAATCTGGTGATATGATGGTGCCATTTAGTGAGGATACAAGAAAGGTGGATTTGTGATGGGCAAGAGCTTTAGGTAGAAATAGTAAGAGCTTAGTTTTAGAGGGGTTCAGGATAAGTTGATTGTTGGAGAGCCACTTCTCAACAGAGTGAAATGAAGACTGGGTGATATGGTAGAGGTTATTGATAGAGTCAGAAATGGAAATCAGAGTTGAATCATCTACATACTGTATGATAGGGGAGAGATTGCTGGCACTGTGTAGACCATTGGTGAAGAGGTTGAAAAAGAGGGGGCCATGAAATGAACCTTGAGGAACACCGGTCTGAACGGGCAGAAAGGGTGAGAAGGAATTTTGCCATTTAACTGCTTGTCAGTGACTGGACAGGTAACTAGAGAACCAATTTAGAGTGGGGATAGAAATGTTCAGCTGAGAAAGTTTTTGAAGTAGAAGCTTGTGAGAAACAGTGTCAAAAGCCTTTGACATCATCGCGAGTCACACGTTCCTTTTTAGTCATGCATCTGAAAGACTGGTTTTAAATGAAGGAATTTTGTGGTAAACTTTAGTCTAAGGAAGTGAATAAGAAGAAAGTGCTTACTACTATTATGTTGCGTTTTAATAAACAGATAAAGTTACAACTTCTCTGTGAGTGTTCCTTTTGACATCCTTCAATTAACATAAGAAATTGCTGGTACTTTGGATGAAAGGTAACTGACATTTTTTTCATATGTTCAGTTTAAAATAACAGCAGATGGCACAGTGGTGCAGCGGTTATGTTGCTGCCTCACAGTAAGAGGTTCCCTGGTTCATTTCTCAGCTGAGTTGCCTTCTATGCAGAGTCTGTATGTCCTCCCTGTGTTCGTGTGGGTTTCCTCCCAGTGCTGAGGTTTTCTTCCATGTTACAAAGACATGCATCTGGAGCGTTTCTCTCCTGGCCTCCTCTGAAAATTGAGTTTGTTCCAAGTCAGACTTTCTCAGTAAACAAATATTAAATAAATAAATAGTAACTGATCTGGCTTTGTAGACTAGTGTATATCTGTGTGAAGTAAGATGGAATACTTTATTTAGCTTTTCTTTATTTACTGACTTACTACAATCTGACATCTGAAGTGTAAATAGTAAAATGAATGCAATTTATGGGAAAGGACACCATTTGTGCATTCAGGTGACTCATCCCTGTTGTTTTTGACCATGATTAAACAGTAGTCACTGATCTAGCATGATAGGAGTAGTTCAGACACAATAGTTACTAAAATCAGTGTAACGGTAGTACTGTAGAACTGCTGAAGCCTGTGTGTGTGTGTGTGTGTGTGTGTGTGTGTGTGTGTGTGTGTGTGTGTGTGTGTGTGTGTGTGTGTGTGTGTGTGTGTTGGGGGTATATTGAAGAATAGCAATCTTGCCATAATTTCTCCATTTTCTATCACAAACAGCATTTCACTCGAGTGCCAATTTTTGGTTGTCTGGCAGGAGCAGGATATTTGTGGAAATAACCAGTAACTGGCACATTTGCACAGTTAGTAGTATTTTAATCTCATAGTGCATAGCTCTAGCGGAGTTCTTGGTTGTGGCATCTTTTGTGTGGAATCTACACACCCTCCTTGTATCTGTGTGGGTTTATCCATGTGCTCTGGTTTCCTCCAGCACATCAAAGGCATAGCATAGGTAAACTGGTATTCCTTGAATTTGCCTGCAGTTAAACACACAGCATGTGTATGTGTTTTGGCATGTTGTGATAGACCTGACTTGTCATGACCAATATATGTGCGTGCTTATGTGAAAAATAAGCATAGCTTCTGATAGACCCAGATTTCAATGTCAGTGTCAACTGGACACCAGCTGACATAATGGTTAAGGGTTTCACCTCCAATGCACAAGATGCAAGCTTCAATCCTGTCATCCAACCAATGCCCTTCTGGAGTTTATATGTTCCCCTTGTGTCTCTGAGGGTTTCCACCTTAAACTTACCCAAGAATTGAGTTGTGGGCAGCAGCACAGACTCTAGATGGTGTCTATAAGTGGAACAGTTATATAAACCAACCGCTTCAGTCATCAACTGTGGTGTGCAGTATCCTCAAGAAAGGAGAGCACAGATCATAGACTGCAAGCTATGGCAGGACTAGCCACTCAACAGTGTAAACTATGGCTCTAGGTGATTTGGTCATGTTGATTAATATTGCCAAATACACATGGGTGTTTTCTGGTGATAAGTGGGTTGAGGACCCAGCCTACCACAACCTATGCCACAAGTCCATGGGAAGGGTGGCTGTGTTCCTATTGGCCAGTGTGTGCCCACCATAAAGCACAGCAATAAGCTACTGGCCAGCAAGTGTCCAGTTGTCCAGCTTGAGTTATCTTGGATAGCTCTGTTGAGATAAAGCTGAATGTAAAACCAGACAACCTGCCAAACATGAACTGAGAATTGTTACATTTGATGCAGGTTCACTGAATGGATGCCGCTTAGAAGGAGGCTGGAATATTTTGTATCCTGGAGACAGAATGACAGGGCAGAGCAGCAAAGCCACTTAACTTGGTATCCAGAGTCTACTACTTAGGAGGAGGACCGATTAGAAACTGTGGTGAAGAACAGGTTTCAAAAGACAGTGAGGGCTGATATCAGAATTAGTGACAGACTCATGCCAATCAAACTCCCTTATAAGGATAGGGTACTGTTCATAACCTCAGCCTATGCTCCATGGCAGTGTTGTGATAGTGAGGAAAAGTGTGCATTTGGACAGCAGTTGCGGGACCTGCTAGACAAAGCAGGACAACTTGAATTGGTCTTTTTAATAGAGGACCTGAATGCACACATCAGGACAGAAAGAAGAGGCTATGAGAAATGCCTGGGTTAACAAGGGTGAGCAACAAGAAATAAAGAAGGAGAGGACATTACAGACTTCTGTCTGGCAAGTTGCTTGATGGTGGACAACACATGGTTCAGCAAGAGAGACAGTCACAAGATCACATACAAGAGTGGCCAACATGCAACTCAGGTAGACTTTTCCTGAGTAAGAAAAGATCACTGGAGTGGAATTGGTGATTGTAAAGTCATCCCCAGGGAAACAGCCCACAGTCTAAATCACTGGTTACCACAATGAGCTGCAAGCAGTGGATAGAGAAGGCTCTAAGGTCAACTATGATTTGGCTAAGGACCTAGAAGATGACTGGAGGGAAAGTACACATGTTCAAGGTATTACTCAGGGCTCTACCACCTCAGGAAGAAAAGGAAATAGGTGGAGGTGAAGAAGAATGGTAACACCTCAAAACCACATGTGTGAGGACCATAGAATATGTATTCAGCTGAGACAAGTATGGAAATAAAGTGCATAAGGAAAGTTAGTGGTGGAATGCAGAAATCCAGGAAGTCATCAAAAGAAAGAAGGATTGCAGGAAAAAGTAGGAGACTGAAAAAAACAAAGCAGGCTAAGACAGAATACTGGTTGGCTAACAAAGATGCTAAAATAGGATAATAGGATCATAGGAAGTTGCTAGGTTATTGGCCCTGAGGCCCTTACAATCCTAGCCAAGAATTTAGCCCATGTTCTGACAACTCAGCACCCAATGCCCCTGTCCAGCATAGCAAATAAGCATAGCTTCTGATAGACCCAGATTTCAAGGTCAGTGTCAACTGGACACCAGCTGACATAATGGTTAAGAGTTTCACCTCCCATGCACAAGATGCAAGCTTCAATCACGTCATCCAACCAATGCCCTTCTGGAGTTTACATGTTCTCCTTGTGTCTCTGAAGTAGAATCCCAAGGATGTATTTTCTGTTCCCCATCCAGTTATCCAGATTGCACTTAAAAGGGTTAATGAGGTACTCTGTTGATGTGGAGAGGAAGTCTATTCCACAGAAGGGAAGTCTCTGGACCACAAATCTGTCCCACTAACAAGTCCACTTGATGTCACAGACCAGGATGAGGTTGCAGGTGCAGGTTACTCAAGTGGAGCTAGATTTGTGGATATACAGAAGTCCTTTCAAGGCAGGGTCTGAGATTGCTTTGTATGCCAGACAGAGGTCACCTCTGAGGAGTGACAATAAAAAGTGGCAGGACCCAGAAACAACTAATCCAACTTTATTCACTAAAACAACCATGATTAGTGCTTTTCTCTGTAATAAACAAACTTCATCAGATGAGATTCGCTTGAAAAGTCCACCATATTTAAAACACACCCCATCATCACGTGACTTCCGATGTTTCACATTTAAAGAGCCCACACACAATTATAAGTTTATAAGTATTGTAAAATATATTATAAAGTACATCACATAATACTAACAGAACTACTTAAAAAATATACTTAAAAAAAGACGGAAAAATGATTAAACAGCCATTAAACTAATTAACAAAAAAAAAATATATATATATATATACATATATATATATATATATATATATATATATATATATATATATATATATATATGTGTGTGTGTGTGTGTGTGTGTGTGTGGTATGTATAAAAACACTCATCTCTGTAAAGATTTGAGCTTTAAAACTGGCTGAACAGATATGAACTCATTTAAGCCTGGACTCACACTTGCATTACATTTCAATTGCCACAGGAGTTCCTTTTTTGTCCAAATGCAACCACAAAGGACAACCCTTTGAATTTTCAATCAACTTCTCCAAAACAACAAATTTAAAACAATGTGTAGGATGCAATTTAGTGTGCCTAGCCAAAGCATTTGTTTTTTGTGCTTTAGAAATGGCATACGGATGTTCCCTTATCCTATCTTTTAATGCCCTTTCTGTCCTGCCCACATAAAAAAGCAGTACAAGACTCACATAGGGTAGCATACAACACTCTTTTTGCATTACAGTTATAATTACCTTGCATTTGATACATCTTTCCATTGGTAACAAATGTCTGGGGACATTTTATATAGGGGCAGGCTCTACAAAACATCTTTTCATGGTAAAATCTTGATTGTCTGAGGAAGAATTAACAGGCATTTCCAGGAAATCTTTTAAAGTTTTTACCTCTCCTGAAAATTATTGTTGGCTTGTCTCCTAACTTGCTAGCCAATTCATGATCTTCCCTAAATAATTACCCAATTTTTCATGATTATTCTACTAACCTCTGCTTGGTCTAATGAAAAAGTGGTGGTAAAGGAACTCTTGTACTTATCAATTAGAGCCTAAACAGTTCCACTTATTTGAGTCATTACTTCAGGCACCCCATTAAATGATGACCCCCCCCCCAGCCTACTTGGGGGTGTCAACTGTGGCTTTAAAATGGGCACATATACATTGTTCTGTCTTTTAATCATGACTTAATCTATGGATGAATCAGCAAAAGGCTTCAGGATATCTATATCCCAAAAACATGGATTTTAACAAAAACATTCTTCCACAAAGTCTTCATATCATGATGTCATTCGTGCTGCCTGAACCAACTGTCCTTTTAAGACTGCCTGAACAGGGTGATAACTTTCAAAATGTAAAAGAACATTTGAATACGTGAGTTTCCTATATATTTTAGACACCAAACACCCATTAGGGTCCTTTCTAAGTTCAACATACAGATATGCAATGGCTTGGTCATTCACCTCAAATGAAAATTTGAGAAAACCAGTACAGTTGTTGATGTATTCTTTGATACACTAAATTGTCTCCTGGTGCCCTCTCCATATGAGAAAAGTCTCATCCTGGTTCCTAGTGTACACGGTCCAAGATTCTTTGAAGATACTGTTAAACAAAAACTTCATTTCCCAGGTAGTCATAACCACGTTGGCAAAGATGACCCCACAAACAGCACCCATGACCATACCTTTTGTTTGCAGAAAAAAATGGTTTCCAAAAAATATGTATTTGTTGTGCAAAGCCAGTTCTATAAGATTACAAAGAAAATTAATTGTATCTTTATTTTATTTATTTATTTATTTTATTTTATTTTACATTTGTTAACCGGGATTGTCTGACTGAGCAAAAGCCCTTTTTCAGCAGAGGCCCGGGGAGAAAAGCTCCAAAACATAGTTACAGAAAATATATATAATCATTAAAAACACAGTTAACATGATAATCATTCATAATAAACTTGTAGAACAGTTATCATATATATATATATATATATATATATATATATATATATATATATATATATATATATCTTGATCCAAATCTGAATGAAAATGTAAAAATTCTGCAAACCATTCCAGTCCCACATCATGTGGGATCACCGAAAACAAATCTTTTACAGATTGAAAATCCAAGGGGTAGTCCTTTGGGGTTCCATTTAAACAAAAAGGAACTGGTGTGGCAACTGAAATGTAATGCAAGTTTGAGTCCATGCTTAAATGTGTTGATATCTGTTCAACCAGTTTTAAAGCTTAAAGCTTTCAGAGATGAGTGTTTTTACATATATATATATATATATATATATATATATATATATATATATATATTTTTTTTTTTTTTGTTAATAATTATTTTAATGGCTGTTTAGTCACTTTTTTAAGTATGTTTTTAAGTGGTTCTGTTAGTATTATGTGGTGTATTTTACAATGTATTTTACAATGCTTATAATTGTGTGTGGGCTCTTTAAATGTGATTGGAAGTCACATGATGATGGGTTGTGTTTTAAATATGGTGGACTATTCAAACGAATCTCAGCTGATGAAGTTTGTTTATTCCTGCCAAAAGTGCTAATAGTGGTTGATTTAGTGAATAAAGTTGGATTAGTTGCCATTTTTGGGTCCTGCCACTTTTTATTGTGGATTTTACAGTTTGTGGTTGGTGTGTGTGAATTTCAACCTCTGAGGAGTCTGTATGAGACTGAGTAGATGGACAGGGCATTTAGCCTATCTGTGTAGGGCAGATGTTTGAGGCTCTGGCTTCTCCTGGTGAGGAACCTCTGTAGTCTCTCCAGCTGCTGCATGTGCTTTGTTCGATACATGCCAAAAGGGGCATTGTACTCAATAATGGGTCTTATAATGGAACAATACAGGCTTGTTATGACCTCCTTGTACGATGGATGAGATACTCTTAATAATGAGGTGGGCCATGTAGAAAGCTTTCCATACAACTGAGGCAATATGGTGGTCAAAAGTCAGTTTGCTATCAACCTGGGTGCCCAAGTCCCAAGAACCTTGTTATTATTGTGATAATTTGTGGAAACATCACTCTCCTCAAAGGGGATGATGATGCATTTTTTGGCATTCAGTTTGAGGCCATGTTTCTGGCATCAGTCATTTGTTTGGGTGAGACTCTCTGGAGGATGTCCACATCACTTGGGGAATTTATGATAATGTCCAGCTTGCAGTCATCTACAAACTTGGTTAGCCATAGACCACTTGTTTTGGCCTGCACCTCAGAAAAGTGTATCCCAAAGAACAGAGGCCCCAAGACCAATCCCTAGGGTACACCACTCATTATGGGTCTACTGCTTTAGGTGGATTCCCCTATTTTAACTAGGTCAGGTTCTAACAATGAGCCAGTTTGTTACCCCTCTGGTAACATGTGGTTTGACTCCTAGTTGAGAGAGTTTATCTATTATACCTGAGTAGGGAATAGTATTGAAGGCTTGGGCCAGGTCAAGGTAGAAGGTGTGCACCATTTTCCCCTTGTCCATGACTTTGGTCACTGTGTCAAAGAAGTCAAGCAAATTTAACATGCATGATCTCCCTTTGAAAAACTAAACTGTGTGTGATCGAGTGTTTGGAGGTTAATGAGGTCCATGATAATCCATTCCATGGCCTTGCAGATCAGGCTAGTTAGGCTGATGGGCCTATAATTTCCTGGTATGGTGGATGATCCACCTTTGTGCAAAGGGATGATAGTGGCTGTCCTCCACTTGGCTGGGATTAAGCTGGCACTCAGGTATTAGTTTAATAGGGTGCCTAATGATGCTGCAAGTTCTTGCCTGAGTTCATGTAGGATGCAGCCTGTGATGTTATCAGGTCCCATGGAGGCTGTATTTTTTACCTTTGAGCGGGCAGTGATGACTTGCTCCCTACAGATAAGGGGAGAGGGGCTAGTGCTGGGGATGTCCTGATTTACTGATGGGAGGACAGAGGGGTAAAGTTTTCACTGAACCTGTCTGCCAGCAGGTTGCCTATATCTATTGCATTTGTGTATGTGGTGTCCTTGACCACCAGTTCAGAGCAGATCTGTGTGCTTCTTTTGAGATTGCAGACAAATGTGAAGAAGGCCTTATGATTGTTTTAGTAGATGTGGCCAGTTTGGACTCAAGTTGCGATACTAAAGAAAAAGGCATCAGAGGCACTCTACAAACTTCTGGGAAGTGACTTTGTAGATGGCACAAAGAAACTCTATTAGGTTGCAAGACAAAGACAGAAACATAAAGAAAATAGACACCCTTCATAAGGGATGTTAGCAACAACCTGCTCTCCAGTCCACAAGACATGAAAGGCAGATGGAAGGAGTATTTCCAGCAGTTTCTGAATGGAGAAAACCCCACAAAAGATACTGCCCCAGTCACAGCCTATGATGACAGAAGATAAGGAGCCCACCATAGAAGAAGAACAGCACTAAGGAAATTAAGTCAGGGAAAGCAGCAGGCTCAGATGATGTCGCAGCAGATTTGATCAAGATGCTGGGTGAGATGGGGAGAAATGGCTCCTGAGGGTAATCATAGTAGTGTGGAGAGAAAAGTGTTTCCCATTTGACTAGAGAGTAATCATATTAGTATCAGTGTACAAGAACCAAGTGACATACACAGCTGAGGCCTGTATACAGGTATCAAACTTCTGACATGCTGCATGAAAGCTCTGGAGAAGGTGACTGATAAATGAATACACAGAGTAATAGAAAGTAAGATGGGAGATGAGCAGTTCAGTTTCAGATCAGGATGCACAGCTGACTCAGTGTTTGCAATGGGACAGATAGTTGAGAAGATGCTAGAAATGAGGAAAGAGTCCAACTGAGTATTGCTTGACTTGGAGAAAGTATATTGCAAGGTCCCTAGAAAGCTGATTTTGGCAGTCCCTTCACGATTCAAAGTTACAGAAACAATGGCAAAATTAGAGCAAGCTATGTAAAGAATCCAATGACTCAAGTGCAAACAGTGCTTGTTCTCACAGATGGGTTCCCAGTGGGAGTGCATGTGCATCAGAGTACAGCTCTGAGCCCACTGCTGTTCATACTGGTAATAAACTATATTAGCAAACAGATCGGAGGGGACAGATCAGCACAGTTACTGTATGCATATGATGTTACATTATAGGCAGACTCAAAGAAAGATCTTCAACAAAGGATATGAGAATGGAATGCAAAACTGAAGATACATGTGATGAAACCGAGTACAGTTGTAATGGCAGCAAATAGGGGAGTTCAAAAGAAGCTGAGAACTGACATAGATGAGAAAATAGTGAAACAGGCTAACAACTTCAAGTATCTGAGAGGGTAACAAAAACAGAAGAAACAGGTACTACAAAGCAATAAAGGTTGTGGAAATAACAAAAGGCAATAATCCAAAGAATAAAATCCACAGACCAACCACGACAGCTCCAAGTAAAAGTTTAATTCAGTAAAAGATGTAAAAGATTAGCGCTTTCATGTCCTTACAAGAGCACTTTTTCAGACCATCATACAACAGCTTAAAAACACACTTCTTATATATTAAAACACTAATTACTTAACAAGTGAAGTCATAATCATTTGAATAGATTATGGGTCTTCAATATAGGTTTTAAAGGTACACATCCATTCATCCCTGGATGTGTATCTGTCTGCATTCTTACTATCCATTTAACTTCACTCTGCTCTACTATATCATTAATGTCTCCTAAACGCTGCCTACATTCCTTCCTTTCTAAAACCCTGAACTTAAAATTATGTGCCTCCCCTGTTTCACCTACATGCTTTGCAAGGGCATTTCTATAATCTCTATTCCTAATGACTAAAAGATGCCCTCTTATCCTTTCCTTTAACTTTCTTATTGTCTTTCCTATATAAAAACAAGAGCATGCTCTACAGCATGCTAAATAAACTATACTTGCTGTAGAGCAATCTGCTTTCATTTTAAGTTTAAACTGCTGATTAGAGATAGGATGTACGAATATATTCTCACTGTCTATATATTCACAATCTCTACATGAACCACATGGTGAGGTACCTCCCAATATGTGATTCTTCATGCACACTTTTTGTCCATGACATAAAATACGTTCAATTGAATTTTTATTTTTGAAAACAAAATGAGGGCACAGACCTACAATTTCTGCAATTTTCTCATCTACAAGCAGAGCTGGCCATTTCTTTCTTAATAATATCAGAAAATACTTGTGTATCACTTGTATAATACATCAAAAAGTCCACTTTATTGAATGCAGTTGCATTCATAGGTTCATAGGTTCATAGGCTGGTACTAGGCTATCGGCCCTAGGGCCTATACAAGCCTAGCCTTAACAATTCCCTGGCTATTTCTTCCCATGCTATTTACTTCCCTGGACCCCTGTCTAGCAGGGTGACTGACGTGATCATCGGGGTGAATTTCCTTTCTCCCATCCAATCATCAAGGTTCCTTTTGAAGAGGGCCAAAGAGGCACTCTGCTTGACATGTATGGGCAGTCTATTCCAGAGTCTCGGGAGTCTCTGGGTCAGGAACCTATCCCTCCTACACGTTTTGTTTATTGTGATGACAAGGTTTAGATCCCTGTAGTGTGTGGCTCTGAGGGATTGGAATTTCTTTATGTGTAGCATGTCCAACAGCTTTGGGTTTAACATGGCCTTGTATGTTAAGCAGAGATCATCTCAGAGTAGATGATATACGACAGAGTACAGCTGGAGTTTTTTAAGGCGGTCAGCATAGGGCATCTGCTTTAGGCCTGTAATTCTTTTAGTGAGGTATTTCTGCGGCCTTTCCAGTTGTTGCAGATGTCTTGAGAGGTACATACCAAATGGGGCATTGTATTCTATAATGGGTCTAATGAGGGATGAGTACAGTGGGACAATGACCTCCTTTTTTCTGGATGAAAAGCCCTTAGTGATGAGGTGTGCCACATAGTAGGATTGCCAGAATGTTATGGCGATGTGGTTATTGAAGGTGAGACCACTGTCCCCCTGTGTCCCTAAGTCCCTTATCACACTTTCAGTGTTTAGTGTACTTCCACCTATGTGGTAATTCACGGGTACATGTTTTTTTCCCCAAAGGGGATAACTATACATTTCTTGGCATTGAGCTTGAGACCATGGCTCTGGCATCAAGCATCTGTTTCTGTAAGGCCCTTTTGTAGAGTATCCACATCATTTGGAGATTCAGTAATGGCTCCCAGATGGCAGTCATCTGCGAACTTTGTTAGCCAGAGTCCCTTAGTGTTGGCCTATACTTCAGAGAAGTAGATGCCAAACAAGAGAGGTCCCAGGACTGAACCCTGAGGTACTCCACTTGTCACTTGTCTGGAGCTGGACTTGGAGTCAGCTACTTTTACAGTATGGGTTCTGTCAGTAAGCCAGTGGCAACCCATCGAGTGATGTAGGGATTAATGCCCAGCTTAGTAAGTTTATCTATGATTCCAGAGTGGGGGATGGTGTCAAAGGCCTTGGCGAGGTCCATATAGGCTGTGTGGACTACCTTACCCTCGTCCATGGCTCTGGAGACTGATTTGAAGAAGTCAATCAGGTTCAGGAGACAAGATCGGCCCTTCACGAAGTCAAACTGGGTGGGGTCCAGTGTTTTAAGTTTGCCAATGTCTTTGTTTATGAGTTCCATGATAATACATTCCTTGGCCTTGCAGATCAGGCTCATCAGACTGATGGGGCGGGAGTTCCCAGGATCCAAGGTGGATCCCCCCCCCCTTGTGGAGTGGGATAACTGTAGCTGTGCGCCACTCAGTGAGCACGAAGCCTGAAGTGAGGGTATGATTAAACATGACACTTAGGTGAGGTGCCAGTTCATTTTGTAGTTCATTTAGTACACAGCCCAGCTGATCCCTTCTTGCTATGCCTTGCTTCTTAGAAAAATAAGGCTTAGCTGAACTACACCTCAGTGTTTTTACCTCACTGACCATCTTTCCAAATTCTTGATGTTTATACCTTCTTTCATCAAACTCTTTAGTCAGTTTATTCAAGTTCTGTTCAAAGGTATTAACCTGACTATCAAGTCTTGATATTCTCATTCTTTGACCTTTGAGCACATTTTTAAAAACTCTCGAGGGATGCATACTGTCCCTGGTCAGTGTTGCATTCACCTTACAAGATTTCCTATATAATTTTGTAGCTATTTCTCTTTATGTTGTCTTAAAGATTTCTACGTCTAAAAAAATCTATGTCAGATTTTGAATACCTATATGTGAACTTCAAGAATGATGTTGTTGTATGTAGATATTCTATAAATCTTGGAATGAGTTCTTCTGGCCCTTGCTATAGAAAGAAGAGATCATCTACAAATCTTTTAAAAAATACTATATACTTCCTAAATGCATTATTGTGTCAGTATATTATTATTCTCCCACTTAGACATGACTAGATTTGCATAACTGTTAGCACAGGGTGTGCCCATGGTTACACCCTGCTGCTGCCAGTAATACTCTCCATCAAATAAGAACACATTGTATTCCAAGATCAGACTAATCAAAGAACATATTACTGTAATCCTAACTTCATCCAAATCACCATTTTCTATCAAAAAACTACTCAGCGGCTTTAAGCCTTCTATATTGAGTATACAGGTTAACAAAGATTGCACATCCAGTGTCAAGAAAATCAAATTATTCACATCTAAACCATTGTCAACACATAGAATTAAATCTTGCAAAAATTGCTTAGTATCCAATAAAATGGTTTTAGATCTATTCAATAACTGTCTTAATTCTTTTTCAACATATATGGACATTGGCTCTGTCGCCCATCCTTTACCAGAGACTATCGGTCTCATTGGTGACAAGTTCAAATGTTTGTGGATCTTTGGCCTGCCATTCAATACAGGTATCAATAGTAATGGCACCCTGAAATAATTAAACAAATCTAAAGTAATCATAGATGCTGCTGAGTACCCTTTAAGAACTCTATCTATCTTATTAATAACTTGCTGTACTTCAAACAAAGTTATGTTCTTATACACATCTTTGTCATTCAACATACCTTTCATTTGTGTCAGGTAAAAATCTTTATCTAAGATAACTAAAGACCCACCCTTATCAGCAGGTCTATAAACAAGGGTATCATCCATTTGCAAACTTATCAAGGCATGCCATTCATCATTGTTCAAATTGCAAAACTTCTGACTCATTTTCCTACTTAAAAAATATTCTGTAACATCTTTCTCACACATTTTTGTAAAAATGTCCATATTAGAATTCAATATAGGCATGTATGTGCTCGGTTTCCTGTAGACTATAAACATATTTTTAGAAGGAAATGTAGTTTTTAACATTGCATTCCTAGCAAAAAGTTTTATATCAATAATTATGTCCGTTAACAACATTTCTGTAGCTGGTATGAAAGACAGTCCCTTCTCCAATAATGACAATTCTACAAAACTAAAAGTTCTCGAAGAGATATCACAAACTAAATGTCCTGGTATACTTCCCACATCTTCTTTGAAGTCCGATTGATTTCCCCTTCTGCTTGTTGTAGTGAACGTTTCCTCCCTCTGCTGTATGTTCATTTCTGCCCTGGGGAGTTCATATTCCTTATTGGCAGAGGATGGAAAAAAACAAATTCAGAGACTTATTACCATCGTCTTTCCTCCTCACTGATTGCTGCAATGTATTTTTCCTTTCTAATTGCAGTACTGGATTCTCTTCAACATTGTTAAGAACTTCCGGTCTCATTTCTGATACAACGGAAGTCTTCTCAATGGATAACATTTGATTGACAGCTGGTTGAGCCAATCGCTGATGTCCCTCATCTTCTATGACTACAGGCTTGGTGTTTGAATCAGTAGAAACAGTAACAGTAGGAGATGTGCGTTGCCATAAAAAAAAAAATGCCATTTAAAAAGTCATGTAAATCTTTATCAAGTTTGCATCTTTTTATCGCAAATAAGCGATCTTAAAAAGAGGTAATTCTATCAGTTCATTCATAGTCCTGACATATATCTCATTCGGAACCATTCTCATTATATTCTGCTGTCTTTTATTAACATCATTGACCAAAGATTGTTCCATAGGTAGAAAATACATTATTAACAGTTTCTTTTGACTGAAGCTTAAATCTAGTTTCAGTTGCTGCCATTCTTTTAACAAATCAGGAAATGTTTCACCATAAGTTGGCATCCTCAGGAGCCCTCTAGGTACTACTTTATGGTGTATACAAGCCTCAAAGTGTAGGCACTGATATTGTAAGCATTTACGCTTGTATAAATCATTCTCTAGAGCTTTAAGCTCACTCCAAAATAATGCATTGTCAAAATCTTGTAATTCTGCTTCTATTGTAGCAGTACTTAGCATGTGAGTTAACAGAGGATTGTATTGTATAACTGTTAACTTATCTAAAGAAGGCAATGTTTTTTCATGGCCATGCTCATCTCCTACTGCTACTGTTTCTACTGATTTAAACACTGAGCCTGTAGTCGTAGAAGATGAGGGACATCAGCAATTGGCTCAACCAGCTGTCAATCAATTGTTATCCATTGAGAACCCTTCCGTTGTATCAGAAATGAGACTGAAAGTTCTTACAACGTTGAAGGAGAATCCAGTGCTGCAATTAGAAAGAAAAGATACGTCACAGCAATCAGTGAAGAGGAAAGACAATGGTAATAAGTCTCTAAATTATTTTTTTCCGTCTCTCCCTCTGCCGATAAGGAATATGAACTCCCCAGGGCAGAAATGAACATACAGCAGAGGGAGGAAACATTCACTACAACAAGCAGAAGGGGAAGTCAATTGAACTTCAAAGAAGATGTGGCAATTATACCAGGACATTTAGCTTGTAATATCTCTTCGAGAACTTTTAGTTCTGTAGAATTGTTATTATTGGAGAAGGGACTGTCTTTCATACCAGCTACAGAAATGTTGTTAATGGACATAATTATTGATATAAAACTTTTTGCTAGGAATGTTATGTTAAAAACTATGATTCGTTCTGAAAATAAGTTTACAGTCTACAGGAAACCGAGCACATACATGCCTATATTGAATTCTAATATGGGCATTTTTACAAAAATGTGTGAGAAAGATGTTAGAGAATATTTTTTAAGTAGGAAAATGAGTCAGAAGTTTTGCAATTTGAACAATGATGAATGGCATGCCTTGATAAGTTTTCAAATGGATGATATCCTGGTTTTAGACCTGCTGATAAGGGTGGGTCTTTAGTTATCTTAGATAAAGATTTTTACCTGAAAGGTATGTTGAATGACAAAGATGTATAAGAACATAACTTTGTTTGAAGTACAGCAAGTTATTAATAAGATAGATTTATTAAAGGTACTTAGCAGCAGCTATTATTACTTTAGATTTGTTGAATTATTTCAGGGTGCCATTACCATTGATACCTGTATTGAAGGACAGGCCAAAGATCCACAAACATTTGAACTTGCCACCAATGAGACCGATAGTCTCTGGTAAAGGATGGGCGACAGAGCCAATGTCCATATATGTAATATACATTACTGGCCACTTTGACCACAAATAAGATACTGCTGTAATCAAACTTTCCTTTTAAAGCTACATGCAATTTTTCTCAGAATTTTGGTACAAACAGGTCTGAAAATACATGTACAAGAGCTTTCATTACAGGAAAATTCTGGGATCTTATAAGATGCTATTTATCTATCCCCAGCTGAAATGCAAATGCTTGTACTTTCTCAGTATTCTGGCATTTCGAAAGCTGTTTAATATTCCACAGGGTCTCCCAGACTCAACTTCTCCAGTGTATGGTCATAAAGAAAAACAGCATTTGCTTTAAAAGGTCTTGGCCTGTGCAAATAAAGATCTAACCTAAAACTTATGCAGGACAGCACAGTGGTGCAGCAGTTGTGTTGTTACTTCACAGCAAGCGATTCTCCAGTTCGATTCACGGCTGGTGTGCCTTCAGTGTGTCCTACCTTCATCCATGCGGGTTCCCTCTGGCTGCTCCGGTTTCCTCCCAAGTTACAAAGACATGCATTTGGAGCATTTCACCCCAGGCCTCTGCTGAAAATTGGCTTCAGTCCAAGTCGGACTTTCCTGGTAAACAAATGTGAAATAAAAAAAATCATCTGTCTTCACCAAGAAAGAATGCAAGACTAACAAGCAGTTGCATTTAGTTTGATAACCTTTCACTGTGATCCTTATTGCATTTTAGCTAGTGACTTTTAAAAGGTAATATATTAGTTTAGCCAAAACAAATTATGCAAATTATGCCTAGTAAATCATGTTGGTTTAGTAATGTTATTATATTCATTATAGCTCTTATTTTGCATTAGTCATCTCTTACATAAGCAATAATGTCCAACAGGGTGTGTATTACTGTGTAAATAACGCACATGCCCAGGACTGTTATGAGGCTAAATGCTGCAGGTGGAGGGCCTCTACACCCCTGGAAAGGTGTTATTTTACACAGTAACACACACCCTGGTAGGCATTATAGTGCTTAGAGAACAAGCTATTATGTAAAATTGTTTTGTATTTGTTTTGTTTAATTAATATATACTTATATATAGAGAGAGGCAGATAGATTTAATATTTTTAATGTAAAAATAGTTCCTCCACCTAATGCATTAAATGTAATGTAGTATATGTAAATGTTGGAGGAAGTCTGTTACATCAAAAAAATATAAGTTTGGTAATTATTTAATGTCTTTACACATTCTCTCTAGCAGACACATACACAAACACATGCACACAAATGTTTAGAAGCAATGTATCTTTAAAAAGACATGATTAAACTTAATTAATAATGCCAGGCATTAAAAGTTTCTTACCTCCATACTTCTCAACTGTCCAGATTTTCAAAAGCTGTCCAAATGTTTACCTATTTTTTATTTTGGATCTGTTCCTCATAAAATTTGTGATTTGCTGGCAAACCACTGGAGGTTGAGGTCACTAAATAATGACATACATTTTAGTTTCAGACTTCATTTCCTTCAATAATTACATTTCAAAATAAATCTTGTTATTCTAGCAACTTTCTGAGTTATAAGAGCAATATTTAAAATCTGTTCCTATTTTAGTGCCGTTCCTCTCATTATTTTAGGTTTTATCCAGATATGTTGTGCTAAGAGGTTGAGAGGCATGTGTATCTCATAACTGCTTCAGTCACTGCTCAATCTGTCTCTTACAAATACACATGCGCATGTGCGTGGACACGCAAGCACGCACATACACACACACACACACACACACACACACACACACACACACACAGTTCCCCCCGGATTCTGCAAGCCTTGCACTGCGTGCAGGATTATTGCAGGAGCTCCAGCAGGTAATATGTCTGCCATGTGATCCAGGAATAACCTGTAGGGGCGTGTACAAATGAGGTGACTTTGCGATCCAGGAAGCTGGAAACTGGCCGTGCAGGACCAGTGTAATCTGCAAAAATGTACTCCGCCAGTAACGGAGTACATTTCTGCAAATTCCAAAACTGAGCCATGACAGCTCCAAATAAAAGGTGGATATCATGTAGAAAACATGCCAATGGCCAACTATAAAGCCATTGACATGGAAAACACTTGCAAAAAAAAAAAATCACTTTTATTTTTTTTTAGCCGATCTTAGCTGTTTAAGCATAGGGCAGCGGCGCACAAACGAGATCAGGGGGGGAAATAAGAAAATAAACCTAAAATAAGCATTCTAACTAAAATCACTATTCTGCCATTATAGTCAATGGCAGGCAGAAGACAACATGGCCAGTGAATAGTGGTTGCTAAGGTGGGAGGCTCAGTGTGAACATGTAACTATGCATTAACAGGCAATCCTATGCAAATGAGGTGAATGATAATGAATTCCAGATTTCCCCTGTATGCTAGTCAGCTCCCAACAGTGTAAGAGCAGGAATAGCTTGGTGCAAGCCTAGGAGTTAGCTGACATCATAGGGGGTGTGTCAGGCATACTGTAGGTGGATTGGAGTCCTGTGGCTCGGGTTTGCTCCTAGCTTAGCACAGCTAAGCAAGGGTGTGTGTCTGAGGCTGCCTATCACTCTACACATTGCCTAAGTGGGTGTGCATGCCGTGCACTGGGTTTTAAAGGAAAAAAAAAAGTAAACCAGGAAACAGCAGCTCTGTGCACATTTGAGCACTGTGTTTGCACGACACACCCCTGGGCTTAAACAGGAAGGCAATGGGAAGGGAAAACAGCAGTATGAAGGTAATCAGGGAGAACTAGAAAAGCTGGCAGGTGAAATGTATCAGAATCAGCCAATTACACAGGCAGCAGACCAGCCCAGCCCAGAGCACTACTATAAACTATGCAAACACCTTTCCCTCTGGTTTTTCCCATACTCTACACCACAGGTGTATACAAGCGTGGAAGTTTTAACAAACAAAACAACAAAATGATAGGGGCTGCAATAGCTATCATACAACATGTGGAAGAGGCTGAGGGTGGTGAGGATGTGAATGCTGTCGAACAACCCACAGTGAGGAGATGGAGAAGAGTGTACAGACCCAGGGTAACTTACCAGGGGCTACAAAAGCTGGAGATAGTGGAGTGCTATAGGGTGGACAGGGACCTCCTACAGCAAATTGTTGAGCTGTGCCAGCCACACCTAACACACAGTACTAACAGAGGGGAACCCATCCCAGTCGATACCAAGATATGTGTAGGCCTAAGATTACTAGCTACATGTACCTTCCAAAGGCCAACTGGGGATATGATAGGGATCTCACAGGCATCAGCATCCAGGGTACTCCACCAGTTCCTAGATGCCATGTCAGCACATGCCAGTGAGCACGTATATTTCCCCAACACCCATGAAGCGTTGGCCAGCAATATGCAACTGTTCAACCAAATAGCAGAATACCCTAAGGTAGTGGGTGCTATAGACTACATGTACATATGCATCAAAACACCACCCAGTGAGTGGGGTAGGGTCTACATCAAACACAAGGGCTTCCCCTCCATCAACTGCCAGGTCATGTGTGATGCTCAGGGCATAATAATGAATGTGTGTGCTGGCTGCCCTGGAAGCTATCACAATTCTCACATCTGGCATCTGACACAGCTGGACCACAGATTTGCCAATAGAGACATCCCTCACGGTCACCTAGTGGGGGATGCTGGATACACACTAGAGCCATGGCTGATGACAGCCATCAGAAATGCACACATACCCGAACAAGAACTCCATAATGAGGCACATGCACAGCCCAGAATTATAATAGAGCATGTGTCTGGGATGCTCAAGTCATGGTTCCAATGCCTGGACACATCTGGTGGAGCCTTGCAGTACTCACCAGCTACATGTACCCAAATTGTCATTGCATGTGCCATGCTACACAATATGATCCTGCGGAAACAGCTGCAGCAGGAACAGCACGGGGCAGGGCCACACAGCCCCCTACCATTGCCAAGGCCTGCACAGACACAGAGTGACTCAGAGGAGGAACAACCTGAGCCTGCCCCAGTAAGCAGAAGGAGGTGTGCCCAGTATGCCCTGACATTGGCAAAGAGGGAATGCATAGCACATACACTGACACAGGAGGGACCCAGGGAATAACACCTCTTTCTGACTCTCACATACAGTAAAAGGGATGCCAAACATGACACTACCTGTGCTCAACCATGTGTAGGGAGTGTACTATGTGCATCCGACATAGGCAGCCCTGCAGCACCACCCTCAATACTGGCACACCCACAAGGTAAGTCACTCAACCTACCAATTGCCGAATGGAGTAGAATGTGTTGTTACCTGTATCTATGGTATGGATGTGAGCATGCAAGGGAATCGGGTGGCTGAATGGTATGCCAGCAAATAGCAGACACCTATAGTGGCACCATGAGATCTGTAATAAATACTGGTGTCACTATAGTAGCCAGTACTACACAGGGCGACAAAACCCACTGCAGGAAATGTGCTGGGCCACATGTGTGTCCATATGACTCACACATGCCAGTCAGGGAGGTTCACATACCCAACAACAGTCTCAGCCAGCAGGACAGGTGTAGGCAAACACAAACAAAGGCTGTGCTATGGCCCATGAATGATGCCTATGGGTAACCCCCCCCCCCAGGCCTATACAGACAGACTACTTGCAGGTCAGGCAGTGGGATGTTAGTTCTGAAGGACAGGAATTCAGAAACTAATATGTAGGTCAATCAAAGCTAAGAACTGAAGTACACTGATATGCCTCTAGTCAGCATGATAGGTTAGAATACAGAATGAAATGGAGTACCTGACATACCAGTACAGTTATAGCAAATGTGTAGAAGTGTCAGGTGTACCCCCCAATCCTGCGTAGAAATGTAGTAACAGTCAGGTGTGCCCCCCACAATCCTGTGTAGAAATGTAATAGCAGTCAGGTGTGCCCCCTCCCCCATCCTGTGAAGAAATGTAGAAATAGTCAGGTGTGTCTCCCCAATCCTGTGTAGAAATGTAGAAACAGTCAGGTGTGCCCCCTTTCCACAATCCTGTGTAGGAATGTAGAAACCATCAGGTGTGCTCCCCCCAAACCTACTTAAAAATGTAGTAACAGTCAGGTGTGCCCCACCCAAACCTATTTAGAAATGTAGTAATGGTCTGGTGTGCCCCCCCAATCCGATGTACACACGTTGTAACAGTCAGGTGTGCCCCCCCACAACCCTGTGTAGAAATGCAGTAACATGTATGTGTAGGTATAATACCAGTGGAGCACAGATGCACAGAGGTGGCCAAGGTAGCAGGATAGGTTGTAGCATATGCACAATATGCAGGTGTGTGTGTTAGGTGGTTGTGTGTTTCATATTGTGTGAGAGTGGTCAGTATGTATGCATGTTGAGGTAAGACCTGGCGGCCATTGCCCACTACTGCTAATGACAGGGACAAGTCCTCACAACTGCAGTGCCAAAAACAATACCCACCAGTATAACACATGCTAGCAGTAAGCCATTGTAAATGTGTGGTGGTAATATGTGTCACCATCTGAAAGACTGACATGGCATGGCTGCTGGGCTAGATATACAAACAGTACACAGGGCAAAGTACCCCAGACATGCAGTATATATTGTGTCACTGTGAAATGGACACACTCTTGGAATTGTACATACAGGTATGCATCACATTATCTGGTCCTGTAGTAGGGGATACCGGTGTTGACTGCCCGAACACTTGCAGATCACAAAGGAGGTAGGACTGATATACTGGGAAACATTTGATGTACCTGCACATGCCAGCATAACTGGAATGCCCAATGCATATCTGTGTGTCAGATGCAAGTAGTGTCCATAGCACACATACACCCAGCTCACGCAAACACAATGCACAGTTACCTCTCTGGTCATATCCCTGCTGTGGGGAATGGGTACAATATGACCCTAACTGTATATGGCAACAGTGAAAGAATGCAGCATGCAGTGCAGGTGTCCCATGCAGGTGTGTCGCTAGCCATAGGTAGCACCTTGCCAGCATCCACGCCACCTGATCAAGACTGATAGAAGGTATTGGCATGAACACCTAGCACACCCCAGGGGAATATACTGTATGGCGGTCTGAGAATGTAGAACTGACAGAATGCAACGGCCTGCCACATCTGGCCCGCATCAACACCTAATGGCCCACAGGCCTCTGCCAAGGGCCTGTGTCTCACACATACTGTCAATGCATGTTATGCCATGGACACCCAAATAACAACACAACACACTCCATATAAGCCATATACAAGACCATGTGGACAAACCACAGTAACATTTCCACCATGTCTCACTGCATGAACTGAGGACCAACACCAACACACAGCTGTGATGGGGTGATAACCTTAGGGAAAGTATCAGAGAATGTATGCATAATGTATGGAAGAGGATAGGATAACGGGGGGGTGGGAGCGTCGGCAGCATGGAATGTGCAAGGTCTGACACAAAGCTGTGTGCACACATTATCCCTGGCTGTAAATACATAAATGGGTGGCTACATACCTGCCCGTACACCACAATAGGGGTAATGTCCTGACTCATGGCCCCTGCCTCTGGGTTACCTGTGCAAATCTGTACAGCTGTGAGGTATTGCCATAGCAATATAAGGCCATACTGTCATGTCGATGGATGTACAAGTATGGGATCCTCTGCCAGAACTGTACCAAGGTGCTAAACCGGGTATACAGACCCAGCAGCAAGTGTCTGCAGCTCCCCCTCCAGAATGGCATAATTTACCATGAATATGTAGGCATCTGCCCACAATACCACAACCAACTGCAGTCACCCTTGTCCCCCAAGACATCACTGTGAGCAGGAATGTCCACCTGACAGTACATGAGGACAGAAAACATCACAGTGTATAACAGTACACATGTCTGAATATCTCTACTAACAGCAGTACCATGTAGCTGAAGCAGCACAGACACAATCACCTACAGTACACACTATCCCCTGCACACTTTGTCCCCATATTGCAAAATTATCGATGGATATCCTGCAAAAACAGTTTGCTACATGTAGGTGTACAACACAAAGTTCTGCACTGGAATAAAAACTACCTGGAATCGATCCACACATTCAATACAGAAGGGCATACTGGGCATGCTCACACACTTAGAGAAATGAAGGCAATGTCAGACCACAACATACTGAAAGGTCATACTGGGCATGTTCACACACTTAAACAAATGAAGCCCATGTCTGCAAACAACAGTGGACCATACATATCTGCCAGTTTCAGATGTTAGTGCAGACACTCCTCAGTATGCACCAGTCATGCTTTGCACGCACAGTGGATAGGAATACAGACATATATCCAAGGACAACACAATATAATAAGCCAAAAGTAGACATACATAGATGTGTGGAACAGAGTGACTGTGACAAGGAGCCATCCATTATGAGGCATGTCCCACCCAGCACACAGGCAAATAGCTACAACCACATGAGGTTCAAATGTCACTCTCTGTAGACAGCCACCAGTATCTGCCAGCATTACAGACTATGTGTTGCAAGTGCTAGCCTTGCAACATGACTGTACTAGGAAGGAGTCATCTACCAGCTCTATACATGTACCTGTGGAATATAACCCTGCATGTGCCCGCATGTGGTGTGTCAACCTCTAGATGAATGGGTTATGGCCCATGCACACACACTGCCCTCCCCATAGCCCTGCTATGACAAGCCGGCTAAGGTCATCCACTTTGAAATACACCTTTGGGAAAGTTGCAGACCAATAATCTCCATGGTGCATCCTATAACTGCGTACTGCTGTAGTGTGACAAACTAGTTAGGTAGAAATTCTAATCCCAGACATGGCAACTGTGTGTGTTTGTGTGTCTCTCTGTCTCTGTAGAGAGCAACGCTTTTTAGGCTAGTCACACTCACTAAAAATCAAATGCCCTACTTTGGCAAGGCTACTGATGTCATACACTGTGAGATATACCTTTCAGAAAGCTGTAGCTCAGTAATCTCCATGGCGCGTCCTTTAACTGTGTACTACTGTAGTGTGATAAACTAGTTAGGTAGGATTTCTAATCCCAGACATGGCAACTGTGTGTGTGTCTGTGTAGAGAGCAATGCTTTTTAGGCTAGTCACACCCACTAAAATTCAAATGCCCTACTTTGGCAAGGCAACTGATGTGATTCACTGTGAAAAACACCTTTTGGAAAGCTATAGCCCTGTGATCTCTGTGGTGCATCCTATAACTACATACTGTTGTAGTGTGATAAAATAGTTAGGTAGGAGTTCTAATCCCAGACATGGTAAATATATGTGTGTGTGTGTGTGTGTGTGTGTGTGTGTGTGTGTGTGTGTGTGTGTGTGTGTGTGTGTCTGTCTATCTGTGTAGAGAGCAATGCTTTTTAGGCTAGTCACACTCAGTACAATTCAAATGCCCTACTTTGGCAAGGCTGCTGATGTCATTCACTGTGAAATACACCTTTCGGAAAACTGTAACCCACTAATCTCCATGGTGCATCCTATAACTGTGTACTGCTATAGTGTGATAAACTAGTTAGGCAGGAGTTCTAATCCCAGAAATGGCAAGTCTGTGTGTGTGTGTGTGTGTGTGTGTGTGTGTGTGTGTGTGTGTGTGTGTGTGTGTGTGTGTGTGCGCATATGTGTGTGTCTCTGTCTGTGTAAAGAACAATGCTTTTTAGGCTAGTCACACTCAGTACAATTTAAATGCCCTACCTTGACAAGGCTGTTGATGTCATTCACTGTGAAATACACCTTTCAGAAAGCAGTAGCCCAGTAATCTCTGTGGCGTGTCCTATAACTGTGTACTGCTGTAGTGTGATAAAACAGTTAGGTAGGAGTTCTAATCCCAGACATGGCAAGAGTGTGTGTGTGTGTGTGTGTGTGTGTGTGTGTGTGTGTGTGTGTGTGTGTGTGTGTGTGTGTGTGTGTGTGTGTGTGTGTGTCTATCTGTGTAGAGAGCAATGCTTTTTAGGCTAGTCACACTCAGTACAATTCAAATGCCCTACTTTGGCAAGATTGCTGATGTCATTCACTGTGAAATACACCTTTCGGAAATCTATAGCCCAGTAATTTCTGTGGTGCATCCTATAACTGTGTACTGCTGCAGTGTGATAAAGAGTTAGGTAGGAGTTTTAATCCCAGACATGGCAACTGTGTGTGCCTCTATCTGTGTAGAGAGCAATGCTTTTTGGGCTAGTCACACTCAGTACAATTCAAATGCCCTACTTTGCCAATGCTGCTGATGTCATTCACTATGAAATACACCTTTCGGAAAACTTTAGCCCACTAGTCTCCATGGTGTATCCTCTAAATGTGTACTGCTATAGTGTGATGAACTAGTTAGGTAGGAGTTCTAATCCCAGACATGGCAACTCTGTGTGTGTGGGGGGGGTGCATGTGTGTCTGTCTGTGTAGAGATCAATGCTTTTTAGGTTAGTCACACTCAGTGCATTCAAATGCCCTACTTTGGCAAGGCTGCTGATGTCATTCACTGTGAAATACACCTTTCAAACCCAGTAGCCCAGTAATCTCTGTGATGTGTCCTATAACTGCATACTGCTGTTGTGTGATAAATTAGTTAGGTAGGAGTTCTAATCCCAGACATGGCAACTGTGTCTGTGTCTCTGTCTGTTTAGACAGCAATGCTTTTTAGACTAGTCACACTCACTACAATTCAAATGCCCTATTTTGGCAAGGCTACTGATGTCATTCATTGTGACATACACCTTTTGGAAAGCTGTAGCCCAGTAATCTCTGTGACACATCCCATAACTGTGTACTGCTGCAGTGTGATAAACTACTTAGGTAAGAGTTCCAATCCTGGACATGGCAACTGTGTTTGTGTGTGTCTCTATCTGTGTACAGAGCAATGCATTTTAGGCTTCTCACACTCACTGCAATCCAAATGTCCTACTTTGGCAATTTTGCTGATGTCTTTCACTGTGAAATACACCTTTGAGGAAGGAATACTCCAGTAATGCCTGTGGTGTGTCCTATAACAGTGTAATGCTGTAGTGTGATATAGAACTCTGGTAGGGGTTCTATTCCCACACATGGCAGTTGCGGATGTTTTTGTGTGTGTTTCTATGTCTCTGTAGGGAGCAATGCATTTTAGGCTAGTCATACTCACTACAATTCAAATGTCCTACTTTGGCAATCCTGCTGATGTCATTCACTGTGAAATACACCTTTGGGGAAGGAGTATTCCAGTAATCTCCATGGCATGCCCTATAACTGCATAGTGCTGTAGTGTGTTAAACTAGTTAGGTAGGAGTTCTAATCCCAGACATGACAGGTGTGTGTGTGTGTGTGTGTGTGTGTGTGTGTGTGTGTGTGTGTGTGTGTGTGTGTGTGTGTGTGTGTGTGTGTGTGTGTGTGTGTGTGTGTGTGTGTGTGTGTGTGTGTCTGTCTGTATTTGTCATTCTTATCCTGTGTGGAGGTGGTTGTGAATGTGTAACAACTGGACTCAATGTGAAGCGGGTTGTGCAAATTACTTATATGGTGGCCCTAGTATATATCACAATGTCCACTGTACAGGGATAAAAGATGTGAAATAGGCAAAAGGCTGGAATGCAAATCCGTACACCTACATGTACCATCAAGGCCAGGTGAACAAAGTTAGCAACCCTTGTTTTACCCAGAGAACACCCTCAATCCATCTCATCCACACACACACACTTGCCTAGGCAACAGCCACTATGTTGGTAGTACTCTGCATATTGCCCACTGATAGTAAACATGGTGTGATTGCAGTGGGCTACAGAGGGCATGGCACCCTGTCCATCAGTTCAATAGGCATGTACATGCAGACAGTGCACTTTCCTATGTTCCCCACTGGACACATTCAACACCTATGGTGTCATCAAATGTGACCCACAAAGGTCATACCATGCCTGCAAAACATGTCCTGTATGGACAGATGCCACTGACACCATTCATGCTATCAATGTAGGTGCAGGGTCAACCTGCTATCCATTAACAGTTCCCACCACATGAGGCCAGGACTGGCACATCTGATGATAACAATCTGTGTACCAACATGGGCCAGACACCCCAGGTACAGTTCCACATGTCACTGTACATGCATGTGGGAGGTGTGCACATCCCAGACACCATCCATGTCATGGACTAAGGAACACGTACATGGCAAGCAATGCACATCATTGGCCACACGCAATAGTTGCCCAGGTGACTGGATGGTGAATACAATACCCACCTGTGTGGGCAAATCCAGACACTACACCCCTAAGCCTCACTGCAGACCATTGTCATGTGGCCTGATGCCAAGGTATACCCATCACCTAGCCTTGTACAGCCATCTTGCACAGTCAACTACTACAGCCCCATGAAGCAATGCAACCATGCAGGTCAGTACTGGAACCCTGTGTCTGTGTGTGTGTGTTGTATGATGCCTATGACCACATTCATACTCACTACAACCCTCATTGGCATACTGAAGCATGCTGTCTGATGGCAGACACTTCCACATACCCCTTCCATATAACCTCCGTATGACCCCTGTGGTGCATGTGATACCTGCACAGTACTGAGTTGTGGCAACCTAACTCGTGATGAGTTGTATTCCTGGCCCTGCCAAGTGTGTCAATGTGTATGCATCCCTGTTAGAGTGTAGCTGTGTTGACACTGACACCTGTTCATGAGGACAGGCATGTGTACTACACCTACCGTATAGCTACCATATCACTGTTGCAGATGTCACTCATCATCACATATACGTTTGGGGGCTCCTCGACATGTAACCTATGTGGCGCATCCAATAACTGCATAGACATGTGATAGCACTACATAGATGTCAGGGGTTTGATACCCTGTACCGGTAGGTGTGTGACACAAACATGCTTAAGTTTTACTCTCCCACCTCTCCCTGACTTATCTTTGCCTCTGTCTGCCTCTCTCACTCCCTCAATGGTGGATGTGGAGACTTACACCTGCTTTGCTTAGGCATCAGCATGTGTATTGTAAGTGATGCTCATGATCAGCTGATGGCCTCTGCATATACTGCAGCCCTCCTCTAGCTGATTGCATGTGGAACAGCTGTAATAACATTCCCATAGGCAATTGCATGGAAACACACTCCAATATCTAGGAACATCATGTTGGTGTTGGGCCTTTTCATTCACTGTGAGTAGGAACTAATTCTGTTGTTTGGAAAACAGCATCACAGATGGATTAGGGATTTACCTCTAACAACATACACTGTAGAAACAGGCCAACACAGAGGAGGGGGATGTGCCTAACCTGACTACAGACTGTAAGTGCTGCTATACCGCAATTGGAGTAATGCTGGTCTAACAGGGTGTGGGTGGATATGGCTGTCCTACATGTGTTAGTACCTGTCATGTCAGTGCTATGTTTATGAGAAAACCCCCATCTGTAGGGTCATCTGCAGACTGGGCAGTGTGTGGTGTCTTTTGTTTCTTGTGTTACCCACAGAGCACCTATCTGTGAACTGCAGAAGGTAGTGTGAGGATTGCAGTCTGTAGATGGTGATAGCCATGAGAGTTACTGACTTCATATCCCTCATAGGACATATGTTGCAACAAACCCTGTTACAACAGTAAATGTATGAGGTTATCACAGCAACATGTAATTATTAGCCCTATGTGCCTCCAGCCACAACTCTGTCAACCTTTGTACATATGTCAAGTAGTAAGAGGTGCATATGTGCTGTACACCATATTTAATGACAACATATCTGATAAAAAGCCAGTGAGATATCAGACTGCTACACATGTTATGTATAGTAGGGGTTATATTTGATGACATAACCTGGACATTCTGTGGGTGTGTGTAAAGTACTGAGGTCTGTGTACTTATGATGATTGTTGACAGTGTGTTCATTGTTAATATGTACCATGGCCTGTGTACAGACTGTTATAGATGTCATTGTTCTTGGTCCTGTTCTGTCTGATGTTACATGCTGCTTCACTGTATGTTACCCTATTAGCTTACATGTTTGTAGGGCCAAACACACACATGTCCCATACCATAGACAAGCATCGGACTACACTGTGTAGCGGCCCAGTGTATGTAGGGTTAGTGGGTGACCGGCACATATGAGGATGGTGTTGAAAAGATAGTCCATATACTGTAATATTATGCTAGCTTACCATATGTGGCTGTGGCTGTGTTCACATTGGTTGTGGTTATGCACTTTCACACAGGTGTATCTTACTCTTTGCTGCGACATGCCTGTAGAGCCTGATATATGCAGGTACATGTGTATTCCCCCATAGGAAATGTAGACCAGTGTTGAGCCAGTCTACCTGTAACCTGCACAGTGCTTTGTTACATGCCTAGCAGCTTAGTGTACTTACCCAGTGAGATGTCATATCCAGATACTTTACAGATGTACTGCTTCTGGGCCACCATAACAGTCATGTATGTCAGACAAAGCAGTGGGATGCTGTACAGATGTATGTCAATAACTAGTGGGTAGTATGTGGCCATGGCATCTCTGTACCAGCTGTTATTATGTGTCAGGACAGACAGGGTTGTGTGAATGCATAGCCTATGGGAGGAAATGTATACCAGTAGTTACATGTTATATCCATCTACATGGCTGTTAACATCCATATTGTCAGGCTTGGTCCACAAGTCTGGCACTAAGGGGTTCTGTGTATACCTCTGGACTGTCCAGAGTATGTCAGACTGTCCACATATACTGGCCATATCTCTGCTGTAGTCCACAGGAGCATTACTGTGCTAGCAGTGGTACTGTACTATGATGTCCTTAGGATGTCTGTCAGTATCCAATGGCGGACATGTTAAAAGCAGAAGTGACCTCCCACACACACCATGTCTGTGAAGACAATCCTTATTATAGTAGCAATAGTCTACAAATATACCTGCAATACATACCTGACATCCCCTTGCACTACAAAGTTGGGACTACTGGGGTTGAGGTAGGGGTCCACTCCATGTTCACGACATATGGGGAACATATATGTATATCTAATTATCCATATATCTATACAGATATATACACATATACATATCGACATACATAGATGGATATGTATATGTACATATATATACATATAAACACTCAGATATATACATATACCGAACAATATATGTCTACACATATACAGATAGAGATACATATGCACATATACGTATGGATATCTACATATATATTGACAGTAGTAGGTATATCAGAATAGATATATATACACATATAGTTATAGATATCTACATATATACTAACATAACTAGGTAAAACTGTACACATAGGATGTGCATACATATATAGCTATATATACATATATGTATATAGACATATATGTATATATATATATATATATATTATATATATATATATATATATATGTGTATATATATATATATATATATATGTATATATATATATATATAAATATATATATATACATATATCTATATATACATCTCTCTCTCTCTCTCTCTCTATATATATATATATATATATATACGTACGAAGAGATGTACACATGGTAGTATATATGTTGCACTATACAGATGGGTATACAGACATATGTATGAGTATGTGTATGTGCATGTAGACATATATAGACCTATTATATGTATATAACCATATTCCTGTCATGTGTAAACCCCATGGTTGTGTATACCCTCCCAGATGTATCTCACCGTATGTATCTGCTATGTGTACATTATGATAAAACAACATATGTGATGCAACAGTCATATTAATAACAAGGACTACACAATCTAGGAAGTAAAGGCAATTGTTCAGTACTACTCAATATGTCTATTGACAGCTATATTGGTAAAACAGCCGCTGTCTTCACAGTGGTCATGGCGTAGTGGTTAAGTGTTGTGACTTTATTGTACAGGGTCCTGGGTTCAAGATCTGCAAGGGCTGTTCATTTTGTTGCTGGACAGAATAAGGGCTGTCAGATACAGAGTGGTTAAGGCAGTTTTGAGCAGCTTTAAGTGGGTTTGCTCAGGTTTGGGTGAAGCTAAGCGGTGCTAAGCTATGGGTAAATGTACGGGCACTTACACAGTGTAGGCTTCATGTACCAGTGCGCAAATGTACTTAGCTGTTATATTGCAGCAATGTTGATACTTGCTAGGCATAGCCTAGCCCTGGTAACCAGTGGGTGCCACACTTTCCTGTGCACTGCCACCAAATGCCAGCTCTCCCTCCGCTATGGCCACTGGTGATGGGGTATGTATATGCACTGGAACTGTGTGCAGGGTTGGGGTGGCTAAAAGGGGGATGTCAAATGTTGGCGCAGTGTAGGCCCCTGACAACCCCACCTGTGCCTCAACAGTACTATCATCATCTTTGGTGTCTGTATGGACATCAACATCAGATTGCATGTAGGAGGGACCCTGACCCACCTCACCACCTGTGGAGGAAACAATAAACACACTTTAAAACCTGTACAGCATTGCCTAACAGTACACACACACACACACACACACACACACACACACACACACACACACACACACCTCTGTAATCCCGACCTGTCCATGGCTTTACAGACAGTCCCACATATATGTCCATGTGGTACCCCATCCTGCATCACACTTGTTAATGCACACATTGATACCACTCATTAACATATCAGTCCTTTAAATGCCTACACAAGTGGTCACAATACAAGAAATGTTACTATATTACCTGCCTAACTTGTGTTTAGTGGTTTTACATGGCCTCACTGTTGTCATTCACTATACACCCTGTGTATGTCTGGACATCATCAGCATGGCCCCTTTATGTGTGGGCTACTATGTTCGATCCATATTATCATGCACTGATGTGTCATGTGTATGTAATGCTCAGTACATGCCAGATATGCTGCTTATTCAGCCTATCATGTGATAACTGTAATATATGGATACACTCCCTGGTGTTGACTAGTACTTCCCCAATGCATCTGTAGTGCTGCATACTTGGGTTGTAGATGACCTATCTGCTGAATGCAATATTAAGGGTGTACCTGGTGTCTGCCTTCCCTCTCTATGCCTGTTCCATGCTACAGTCCATATTATACTATCAGCTGTCCTGTGATTACACACATGACAAGTATTCCTAGTGTGTCATGTGGCACTCCATGTACATGTACTGCATGATCCCAGAGGGAGGTAGTACTGTATGAACACCCCACAATCACACATGTGCATACATGACCAGTCACATACACACACACACACACACACACACACACACACACACACACACACACACACACACACACACACACACACACACAAGCATCCTACATGTATCAACCTCCCTCCACTTCACCAGAGTGACCCTACAGAGAAACAAACTACCTACCAGGATGCACATACACACACACACACACACACACACACACACACACACACACACACACACACACACACACACACACATACACAGGTGAGGTTGCACAATGATAGTACACACAGTCTTCCTATTACCCCTCTGTCAACATGCATAACATATGGTACCCAACAGCATGCAGTGCAGCTATAGTCAATCCATGCTGGCAACAGTATACATGTGTGTGATGCATGTGCTGTGTCACTAGGTGAAGCCCCTTCCCCTGGATACCACTGCACCCATGAACACGGTATTTCTGTTCACCTGTTCTGCACCCTGCCATGTACTGTGCACCACACCTCACAGGTGTACAGCCCATTGCTGAATGTGTACTACTGTGTCAGTTAGGTCAGCTTTAATGCTCAAAGCCCCTATGTTTTCCAGAAACACATACCTGGTATGATATGTGGGCAGATGTCATTTGTGAATGCCTGATGTCCGATGCACAGCTCTCAACAAAATAGTTAGGTAGGAGTTTTAATCCCAGACATGGCAACTGTGTGTGCCTCTTCCTGTGTAGAGAGCAATGCTTTTTAGGCTAGTCAAACTAAGTACAATTCAAATGCCCTACTTTGGCAACGCTGCTGATGTCATTCACTATGAAATACACCTTTCGGAAAACTTTAGCCCACTAGTCTCCATGGTGCATCCACTAGATGTGTACTGCTATAGTGTGATAAACTAGTTAGGTAGGAGTTCTAATCCCAGACATGGCAACTGTGTGTGTGTGTGGGGGGGGATGCGTGTGTGTCCGTCTGTGTAGAGAGCAATGCTTTTTAGGCTAGTCATACTCAGTACAATTCAAATGCCCTACTTTGTCAAGGCTGCTGATGTCATTCACTGTGAAATACACCTTTCGGAACCCAGTAGCCCAGTAATCTCTGTGATGTGTCTTATAACTGCATACTGCTGTTGTGTGATAAATTAGTTAGGTAGGAGTTCTAATCCCAGACATGGCAACTGTGTGTGTGTCAGCGGACCATGTATGACCAATCCAATACTCTTACACTGACAACCATCAGAGTATACCATGGCTATAGGGATGTACACACATTTATTGCTATGATGCACCCATTCTTGATCTGCCATGGGACCACATCACCGCATATCTTAGCAGTACATGAGCCTGATATGTGACATATGTCCTGTTCTTTCACACACAGTGTCTACGGAATGTGTTAGGTGTGCAGATGCTGACCGCGATGCATACACACCATGTGGGCATATGTGTGCACACCCTTAACATGATGGTTTGTTGCACCTCTTGTGTGTACTACAGCAGTCACTACTCCTGGCAGGGGTATACCAGTGTGGGCCATCAGCATTTGCCAGTGTATGTTCAGTCTGCCCTACACATGTCCCCCTATTCTGCATGATTGCAGGGTCTACTCATATACACATCCCTTGGTGTTCACACATTGCCGTCACTATTGCTGTGGGGGAAGGTTCACAGTTGCCACAGGTACTGAATCTGACTATGTGCAGACACAGCCATTCTTAGCATCCTTAGGATCCCTGCTGCAGTGCACTGGTTTGTCATGCTGACACCCCTCCCCCCTCCTTAAGCCTTTTTGCAGATGCATGATGAGTAGGCCCTACACATGTGTGTCACTGTGCAGTGTCCTATACACTGAACACCACATGTTACAGCATAGTCCCAGCTGATAATGTGGACCACTGTAATGCCTTATGCCATAGTGTATCTCTGCAGCAGTTGTCATTGTCCTACAGTTATATATACTGGTGTTGCACTATATATGGGTGTTGCTCCAAGCATGTCCCTACTGTAGGCCATATCTCCCACCATTATCTTACTCCCTGTGGACACATTCCACAATGACAGGATGTTAGTTATCATGCAGGTGTCTGACATACCCTTCCAATGCCCCATCATGGTCACCCCTGTGATGCCATGCATTTCACAGCAACAATATGTGCACATGTACAGCATGCATTCTGGGTAGGTGTGTTAGATGTGTGCGTGGCATATACCATAGCCATTACATGCCTGGTGTATTGGCAAGCATCGACATAAACCATACTCACCAGCTACAGGCTGCTGCCTTGGTGGTATCCAGGAGGGACCTACATAAGAGGGTGAGAGATGCATAGTCAGTGGCCACAACTGTGGCAGTGCTACAGGGTGGGTGCAGTATTACAATAGATCAACAGTACATTTCCACAATACTACCACATATGGACGTCTGAAGGAGGAGAAGAGAGGGAAGGCATGCCCTAAGGAAGGTAAAGGCTAGGACTGTGAAAGTGAGGGTCAGAAATTTGAATGTTGGCAGTATAACTGGTATAGGGAAAGAGCTAGCTGATATGATGGACCAAAGGAGGGTTGGTATATTGTGTGTGCAAGAGACCAAAATGAAAGGGTGCAAGGCTAGGTGTATCGGAGGTGGTTTCAAATTGTTTTATCATGGTGTGGATGGGAGGAGAAATGGCGTAGGCATTATCCTGAAGGAACAGTATGCTAAGAGTGTTTTGGAGGTGAAAAAAGTGTTGGATAGAGTGATGTTTATGAAACTAGAAATTGATGGTGTAATGATGAATGTTGTTAGTGCATATGCTCCACAAGTTGGGTGTGCGATGGATGAGAAAGAAACATTTTGAAGAGAGTTGGATGAAGTGGTGACTGTACCCAAGGGTGAGAGACTGGTGATTGGAGCAGATTTCAATGGGCATGTTGGTGAAAGGAACAGAGGGGAAGAGGAAGTGATGGGTAGGTATGGTGTTAAGCAAAGGAATGCAGAAAGTCAGATCGTAGTGGATTTTGCGAAAAGGATGGACATGGCTGTGATGAATATGTATTTTAACAAGAGGGAGGAGCATAGGGTGACATACAAGAGTGGAGGAAGATGCACGCAGGTGGATTATATCTTATGTAGAAGGGCCAGTCTGAAGGAGATTGGAGACTGTGAAGTGGTGGCAGGGGAAAGTGTAGTTAGGCAGCATAGGATGGTGGTTTGTAGGATGACATTGGTGATCAAGAAGAGGAGGATGAGTGTGAGGGCAGCACCAAGGATCAAATGGTGGAAACTGAAAAGGGTAATTATGGGGTGATGTTTGGGGAAGAGTTAAGACAGACACTGTGTGGCAGTGAAGAGTTACCGAATGGCTGGGTAACTACAGCAGAGCTAGTAAGAGCGATAGCTAGAAAGGTGCTTGGTGTGACATCTGGAAAGAGGAAGGAGGACAAGGAGACCCGGTGGTGGAATGAAGAAGTACAGGAGAGTATACAGAGAAAGAGGTCGGTGAAGAAGAAGTGGTATTATCAAAGAGATGAAGAAAGTAGACAAGAGTATAAGGAGGTGAGATGCATGGCAAAGAGAGAGGTGGTGAAGGCTAAGGATAAGGCGTATGAAGAGTTGTATAAAAGGTTGGACACTAAAGAGGTAGAAAAGGACCTGTACTGATTGGCTAGACAGAGGGACCGAGCTAGTAAAGATGTGCAGCAGGTAAGGGTGATAAAGGATAATGAGGGAAACGTACTCACAAGCGAGGAGAGTGTGTTGAGCAGATGGAAAGAGTATTTTGAGGGGTTGATGAATGAAGAGAATGAGAGGGAGAGAAGGTTGGATGATGTGCGAATAGTGAATCATGAAGTGGAGTGGATTAGCAAGGAGGAAGTAAGGATAGCTATGAAGAGGATGAAGAATGGAAAGGCTGTTGGTCCAGATGACATACCTGTGGAAGCATGGAGGTGTTTAGGTGAAATGGCAGTGGAGTTTTTAACTAGATTATTTAATGAAATCTTGGAAAGTGAGAGGATGCCTGAGGAATGGAGAAAAAGTGTTTTGGTACCGATTTTTAAGAATAAGGGTGATGTGCAGAGCTGTAGTAACTACAGAGGGATTAAACTGATCAGTCACAGCTTGAAGTTATGGGAAAGAGTAGTGGAAGCTAGGTTAAGAAGAGAGGTGATGATTAGTGAACAGCAGTATGGTTTCATGCCAGGAAAGAGCACTATAGATGCGATGTTTGCTCTGAGAGTGTTGATGGAGAAGTACAGAGAAGGTCAGAAGGAGGTGTATTGTGTCTTTGTGGACTTAGAGAAAGCATATGACAGGGTACCTAGAGAGGAGTTGTGGTATTGTATGAGAAAGTTGGGAGTGTCAGAGAAGTATGTAAGAGTGGTACAGGATATGTACGAGGGTAGTGTGACAACGGTGAGGTCTGCGGTGGGAGTGACAGATGCGTTTAATGTGGAGGTGGGATTATATCAAGGATCAGCTCTGAGCCCTTTCTTATTTGCAATGGTGATGGACAGGTTGACAGACGAGATCAGACAGGAGTCCCCGTGGACTATGATGTTTGCAGATGACATTGTGATCTGTAGTGAGAGTAGGGAACAGGTGGAGGAGACCCTGGAGAGGTGGAGATATGCTCTAGAGAGAAGATGAATGAAGGTCAGCAGGACTAAGACAGAATATAAGTGTCTGAATGAGAGGGAGGATAGAGGAATGGTGAGGATGCACTGAGTAGAGGTGGCAAAGGTGGATGAGTTTAAGTACTTGGGATCAACAGTTCAGAGTAATGGTGAGTGTGGAAGAGAGGTGAAGAAGAGAGTACAGGCAGGATGGAGTGGGTGGAGAAGAGTGTCAGGAGTGATTTGTGACAGACGAGTACCAGTAAGAGTGAAAGGGAAGGTCTACAAGAGGGTAGTGAGACCAGCTATGTTATATGGGTTGGAGACAGTGGCATTGACAAAAAGGCAGGAGTCAGAGCTTGACGTGGCAGAGTTGAAGATGTTAAGATTTGAACTGGGTGTGCCAAGGATGAACAGGATTAGGAATAATTATATTAGAGGGTCAGCCCAGGTTGGAAGGTTTAGAGACAAAGCCAGAGAGGCAAGATTACACTGGTTTGGGCATGTGCTGAGGAGGGATGTAGAGTATATTGGGGAAAAAAGTTGCTAAAGATGAAGCTGCCAGGTAACAGGAAAAGAGGGAGGCCTAAGATAAGGTTTATGGATGTGGTGAAAGAGGACATGCAGGTGGTTGGTGTGAGAGAGCAAGATGCAGATGACAGGAAGAAATGGAAACAGTTGATTTGCTGTGGCGACCCCTAATGGGAGCAGCCGAAAGAAGAAGAAGAAGATGGACATCTGTTTATCACTACTATGCAGCAACACAATATATCTATGACATGTCAGATTTGCAAGATCTACCTGCACCAATGTGGATGTATACACAACAGTGGTCTACGGATGTGCCCTGTGGCTTTACCTGTATACTCCTTGGCCGGTGTGTGGGTGGCACCCACCTCCACAAAGGTGTCTGGCGGTTGGTGTGTGTCCAGATGGGCCTGTGCCACAAAGCCGGCCATGAGCTCCTCCACACGTGTCGGGAGGGATGGATGGCATGGCCCCCCCTGTGGTGAGGTGATCCCCCCGGACTGCAGCAGCACGCCGACGGGCATTGCGAAGCAGGTCAGAACAATGATGCTGGACCTGCTCATATCTGCGGTTGTGGTCCGACATCATTGACCCTGTGGACTAGGTCGTTACACAGGGTGGTCCACTCCTGCTGCTCATGGGTGGCCTGGCCAAACAGGACAGGGTAGTGCTGGACTAAATAGGTTAGCACTACCTCATTTTCAGCAGCTGAATATGATGTGAGCTGTGCATGTGACATCTTGCCTGGAAGACATAAAGATGGAAACAGGTCTGAGCAACTCATACAGCAAGGTCACCACAATTCTTAATACACATCTCTGTCACCCCCCCCCACCATATCAGTGACAACAAACTGTACACACAAGTCATTAGGTACGGCTACAGCTTACCTACCAGTAGGATAGATATTGTATTGTACCACACTTTGTGCTATGTGTTTGTAGCCATGTTCCCTGTGTGGACACTATCATTGCTGGCCTGTTATAGACTATTCACCTGCATGCCATTGTCAGGGCCACTACCGTTCCATAAATGCCTGTGGTATAGCTGCTTTGTGATTACTACACATCTGACATTCTGTGTTATTGGGGATATCTATGCATGCTGTTGGACATGTTCCGGGATTGTGTAGACTATTACTACTAACATATGTTCTATAACAGTGACACAGTAGCATGTATGTGTACTATTGTCCAGCAGAATCACCTCTCCAAACCCATCTGCCCAAGTTACCCAGCCACATCACATGTGTGTCTCACCCTGAGGCCTCCTCATGTACTGGTCCAGCAATACCATCAGGTGGAACTAACCCAGGGGATGTTGTTTCCCCTGGGGGCACACACAGATATGTTCCTGTCCTCTGAGGTCAGGTCCAGGGTCTGTTCCATTACAGGCTCCACAGACACATGTGGGATGTGCTACATCACTCTGAGGCACCCAGTACACATTCACAGGGCCGACATGCTCCTCCTGCTCAGCCTCCAGGCCAGGCACCTTCAGGATGTGGAGTGATGTTGTGGGTAGCAGTGGGTGGGAGGCTTATTCCCATTATGTCCATATTGGGGCCCATGGGGCATCCACATCACAGACCACACACACCATTCAGGGTGTTTACCCACCATATATGTCACACAGCACCCCAGTAGACTGTCCTCTATATCTACCAACCCTGACCATCTCCACAACTATACCTGCCACACTTCCCCATAGTGCCATTCCATAATTCACAGACAAGGGCAATGAAGTTCCAATAAGGGGTTCACATGTGACATACCCGTCCATGTTGCACACACTGACAGCTGTAGATATCTGTGTGTATTGCTATGTGTGCTGTTTCCTCACACATAGCATGCAGCACTGTAGTAGAAATATAGGGACATGTATTTACATGTATATATGTTTGTGTCTGTGTTTGTATATATGTAGACATGTGCATATAGGTATATATCTATATATGTGTAGATATATGTGATATATATATGTGGCCATACATATGCCTACACATGGGTATCAGTATATTTGTGGACATACATGTCGATATATATATATATATATATATATATATATATATATATATATATATATATATATGTGTGTGTGTGTATATATTATATATATATATATATATATATATATATATATATATATATATATATATGTATGTAGATTTGTACACATATGCATACCTATATGTGGGGTACATTCAGACATCAGGTCCTCAATCTCACAACACCTTCACTGTTCTGCCTTGCTACAACACAGACATGTGCCACATATGGACACAGCCTGACATTAGGGGGGTATATGTAGGGCCAGATTGCAGGTAACCCTATTACACACCTATGGCATTCCTGCATGCTACCATACAGATTAACCTGAGTATCCTGCAAGGGGTGGGCTGTGGATCCCACATGTCCATCATAATGGCACTACTTCCACTACAAACTATTGGCCACATAATATACATACTTCCCATTACACAACACACACTATGGTGGCTTACATTTTATCAGTCAGTGCTGCTCTGCACGATTGAGGGGTATGGCACACTACCCACAGGGATGGACTCTAATGTCCTTAGCAGTTGTTCAGCTGAACATCATTACAACGCCTGATGGCACATATAAAGTGTTCTGCATCATCTATCTCATTATTATGGACCAAGTACTACGATCAATTACATACATATATACTTCACATACCTGTTCTGGGACTGCAGACTCTTCTAGAGTGTTTGGTATTTTTTTTTGTTTTATTTACTTATATGCACTCTCTCTCTCTCTCTCTCTCTCTCTCTCTCTCTCTCTCTCTCTCTCAGTCTCTCTCCAGTAAATGGAATGAGCTGCTTTGCATAGATTGCAGCATGGAATTTGTAGGTGATGGCCTTTGCACCAATCAGTGTCCTCCACTTGCTACCTGCATGCAGCATGTTATGTAGTACTTCCAATTACCACTGTAATGGCAACCAACTGCTACAAATCCCTATATCATGTGGGCATGGTTTCTTTACCTTTCCTGTATGATGGACATCCTTCCTGTGTGTGGGCATCAGTGTTACAGACAGCAGGTAGCAATAACTCTTACAGGAGAACCTGCACACTCAGGCCAGCTACATATTTGTAGGAGACTCCAGAACTACAGAGTGTGAGTACAGTTGTATGCACTGTATAGCATTGGTGTTACAGGATTTGTGTGTACATACTAGTTTAACTTGGAATGCAGTCTGTCTGCAAAGCTCTCAATTGTAAACCTGTCCTCTTTATGGCCCGAGGTGTGCCTATTATGTTTTGTCTGTCCACCACACTGGTCTTGTGTTAGATATATCACTGGCAGTGTGTGTGTTGAGTGCTATCAGTACATGGCTACATCCATTACTGTTTCTAACTTCATATTCCTGACTAAGGGTATGTTGCAGACTATCCTGTAACACCAGTGACTTGCTTAGTGTATGACAACAGATTTACACATATGGGCCTGTGTTCCAGCCTCTGTCATCGACCTACATACCAGGCTATGCACATATGACATGCTGTCAGGAGTTGTTCTGTAGTGGGCTGTGAGTATGTCATGCTGCCATTCCTGCCATCAGTCCACTGCTGTTGTGTCCCCACACATACTGTAGGGGTGGGGCCGTATATGTGTGGGCTTCACTTACACAATATGTGTGCCCTTATGCACTCCAGAGGCCAGTGTATGTGACAGTGGTATATGGCCCTGTATTATTGAGTCTAGGGAGGATGCACCATAACTAACCTAGGCTGTTACAACATGTGGGGGTATCAGGGGTAAGCTGCCTTAAGGTATCTGGATGTACATTATCATACAATCCACCTTGTGTAAATGCAGGCCTACTGACTCCTGCCATACACACTGTTCTGTTTGTCAGTGTGATTGTGATGGTGTCAGTTATGCCTTGTTATGTAACAGTTACATCCCATTGTGTCAGGTGAGGTCTTTACCCCCTAGGGATTGTGTACAGAGTGTAGGTAGAGGCTGCTGAGCTATATATCTGCATTACTTACTGTTGATTGTTTGGTATCCTGTGGCCCAGTCTGTCTTTACTATTGCACTACTTGAAGGCCTCAGCCTGGACAGCAACATATGTCAACCTTTCCAGACTACTGTATGAGTATAACTGTTTCACAGTTGCATTACTCTGTTTATATGGATGTCAGTGTCTAAACAGCTATATGACATGGCATATACAACTGTAATAGTACATAAATAAAGCTTTCCCATGTATGCAAACCTGTGTGTGGTGTTATATCCTGTGACCTCTCTGTGGGTATATGTTGCAGGCAACGAGTGTCATTTGCATGGGTGGCTCATACATGTCCAGTTGGTAAGGTGGTAAGGTGGTAACTGTAGGCATAGTGGCTGTTCCATATTGTGTGCACCTTCTACATATGTAACTTCCTATACATATCTCTGCGTATGTATGTGTAGTTACATATATATATATATATATATATATATATATATATATATATATATATATATATATATTCTTCTTCTTTTGGCTTTTCCCGGTTAGGGGTCGCCACAGTGGATCACTTGTCCGCTTATGATTGGCAGTGGAGTTTTTTACAGTGTCAAGTTGCCCAACCTTCCACAGAAGGCACACTCACACCTAGGGCCAATTTAGAGTGTCCAATCCACCTACAGCATGTCTTTGGGATGTGGGAGGAAACCGGAGCACCCGGTGGAAACCCACGGGACCACAGGGAGGACATTATATATATATATATATATATATATATATATATATATATATATATATATATGTATATCTGTATCTGCATATATGTGTCTGTGTATATGCATCCTAGGGATATTGATTGCTTCCACGTTGTACATTCCCTATGGGAGCCAGACTGTACTGCATGATATGTTACTGATACCAGCTTGACATCATATAGGTGGGATGGAGTACTGTTAACATTTTGTGCCCATGTCGTGTCAGGTCCTGGTTATGGGATCTGCAACAGTTGGTAGTGTATTGCAGGGCAGATGTGTTTGGCTGTGGGGGGAATAACTATTTGTACAAGACATATGTTGTTTGGGGCCTCTCAACCCCATTAACGGTGCATGTGGACAAATATGCTTTGTTATGTTCCCAGTTATATCTACAGATGTATGGTTGTATATACCTATATATATATAGATATATATATATATATATATATATATATATATATATATATATATATATATATATATACATATATATATATATATATATATATATATATGTATATATATATATATATATATATACTTACATATATGTAAATTGCTGTATATATATATATATATATATATATATATATATATATATATATATATATGTAGACACATATCTATAGATGTATGCATATGTATGTATATATGTTTATATTTATATATATATATATGTGTATGTGTGTGTGTGTGTGTGTGTGTGTGTGTGTGTGTGTGTGTGTGCGTTTGTATATGTGTATAGTTTTTATATATATATATATATATATATATATATATATATACATATATACCTACATATATAGATATGTTATATTTATTTAGATATTAATATATATATGCACACACAGATACATCTACATGTTGAAATTCAGTCCCTGTACTGATGAATGACTGGGCTGGATGATATGTTTGTGAAAACATCAGGGTTATGAATATCTGACATGGCTTAATGGTAAATCCCTTTGGCTATGGTGTGCAGGGACCTGGGTTCAAGACTTGCAGAGGATGTTTATTTTGTTGCTGGGCAGAACAAGGGCCATTGGATACAGAGTGATTAAGGCAATTTTAAACAGTTGTAAGTGGGTTTGCGCAGAGGTAAGCACTGCTAACTTCTGGTTACAGTTTCTTATACTCACTTAACTTCTAAATTGCTTAAATGCTGCTTAAAAGTGCTTACTCCCACTTACCCCCTCGCTGATTTCTTTAAAAGAAAATAAAAAAGGGTTGATAGGAAAGTGGTGAAAAAGGGGCACAAAGAGGCAAAGACAATAGGGAAAATAGCTAGGGGATGTACAGGAAGGGTGTAGGGAAGGTCCATATCTGCCCATTTCTTCTACAGCAACAGCTGTATGTATACACTGAATTTGGAGGTAGATTGGACACTCAAACCCCTGGGAGAGGGGTGAGGACAACAATAATAAGTTGTGATGCCAATTAGACCAGATTACATGTGTCCAGTAGATACGTGTGTGAAATGAACAGCTATGTATGGGGCGAGAGTGGGATGTTGGGGAGGGATATTAGGTATATTTGGGGAGGTAGGTTGGGTAGGTTAGCAGACAAGACAAACAAGATGCATACAGGGGCAGTATATGACACATGTGGAGGTAAACACCTTGATGAGGAGGGGGTGTTTGGAAATCGGAAGCCCATGAGCACCCTAGTGAAAACAGTGGGACTGAGGTCCCCACCCATGGGCAGTCACCACTGCACCTTCACAGCACCAAAGGTGGCTGTGCTGGAGGCTGAGTCGCATATCCAGGCCGATCCTCTAGTTGCAACACATGGCCCTTGAGCTGGTGTAGCAGATCACCAAACTGCTAGTTGAGCTCACTAAGCACCATGACTCGGACTTGCAACAGGGGGCGAGCCCCATCCCCTGAGGCAGTTTCACCCAAAGATGGTGCAGGACCAATAGACACGGAGGTCCCAGGTTAGGTCCCAGACATGCTGGTGCCCGATGCCACGGCCAGCTGAGGTGGGACAGGTGGGTCCGCTGGGACCAGCCTTCCCAAACGTGCTACAGTATTTAAATTTTATCAGCATATGTGGGTTAGTAATAGCCAACACATTCCAGGGTTAGGTATAACACCATGCATAGATATTCCCATTAATCCAGACACCAGATACAGAACAGCTGCATAGCAAATGGAACACATGCATATATGGGACCACAGTGGTAATAACAACAGCATGCAGGTACATTGATGGCACTATGCCACCAATGTTGGAATATTTCAATATAGCACATACATGGAAACAGATTTAAATATTTATCAACCAATAGGACATTATCCGAACAGTAAAGTCATTACATACCAGTTGACGTGGGTATGCAGTTTATTGTTGGAGATATGGTGAGGGGAGAGAAAGATGTCCATTATCAACTAGTATATACTAGTCAGTGCTATCTGTACCTTGCAAGTATTACTACACTACCCTATAGCCTTAGTTTGGACAGTGATATGGCTGTCATCATCGTTATACATGAACTGGTTTTACCTGCGTTATACACCTCTTACCTGGTATACCTGTGGAGGAAATGTTTGTTAACACTAACTAACTGTTTCTATACATGTTCCCAGATTCTGGGTTGATGTTGTGCACATAGCTTTCCATCTCTTTCTGCACAGACTCTGGCCATGTCTTGACCACATGCACGTGTACCGGGACATATCTAGACTATTGCCCTCTTCAACCTTTAGTGACTTACCACACACATATACATGCTTTCCTACACAGTTATATTATGTAGCACAGTGTGGGTGACAGTGATCAGTGATACTTTATTATTCAGAGCAACTGCAACACTCACAAATCCATGCAATACCAGTCTAAGAAGTACCAGTACAGGGTATAAAGGTTTTTATTTCTTGGCACAGTGTTCGTATCCGACGTACCTGTGGGAGCAAAGTTTGTTATAACTACCCGAATGTTGCCACACAAAGTTCCAGATTACACATTAGTATTTTGCACATACATCTCACTCTGTTACTGTACACACTCTGGTCACAGCTTGACAACATGGGGGTGTAGATATGACATACTTGGCTTATTACTCTCATAACAGTTTTGTGAGTTGCTAATGACAGGTTTGTTCTCATAGATGTGTGACAATCAGTTGCATTACCTGTTTGCTGCCTAAATATCTGGGAACATCCCACAGACTTCCCAGGGGGACAGGGTGACAGCCAGCAGATATGGGCCCATATACTGGACATTCTGGTCTTATCTGTACAGTTGTGGGGTATGATTCTGTATGCAGCCTACTTCCACTCCCAGGATTCAGACCATGGCTGTGTCTGCTACAACCTAAACACTGTCCATCAGAGTTGTGTGTGCTATATAGATATTGCTGTATATCTCCTATCTGCTTTCTGTCTTATAATTCTCATGTCGTTTTGCATTCTGACCTTGTATTACAACACTCTTATACAGGATTTCCTAGACAGTTATATTTTGCAGGACAGTGTGGGTAACAGTGATGATTAATATCTTATTATTCAGAGCAACTGCATCAGTAACAATGCCATACAATACCAAAGTAAACAGTACCAGTACAGGGTATCATTCTTGTATTTCTGGGCACAGTGTTGGTATCTGACAGACCTGTGGGAGAAATGTTTGTTAGTACTACCTGAATGTTGCCACACACAGTACCAGATTCCACATTACTATTATGCACATATATCTCACTCTGTCACTGTACACACTCTGGCCACAGCTTGACAACATGGGGGTGTAAATAGGACATACGTGGCTTCTTACTCTCATAAGTTTTGGGGGAGGTGCTAGTGTGCCAGCTTTGTTCTCTTAGATGTGTGTCACTCAGCTGCTGCCTGAATGTCTGGGGGACAGGTTGGCAGGCAACAGATATGGCCCACTTTATTGGACATTCTGTACAGTTGTGGGGTATGATTCTGTATGCAGACTACTACCACTGCCAGGATTCGAACCATGGCTGTGTGTGCTAAAAATACAACAGTTCATGTCTCAGTTGCATGTGTATTTGTTGTTTGTTGTCTGCCTTTTCCCTGTTTTCTGTCTATGTGTCTCTCAGTTGTACTAAATGGCCTCTGGGGATTACACTAGTCGTATGCAGGCATTCCTGCACATTCTGTTTATAGTGCACAGTGTGCGTAACAGTGCTTAATACAACAGTACTATTACGTGATTGCAAATCTACATTACCATATGATACCAGAGTATACACATGCAGTCCAGCAGTTAGACCTTTACTGTCAAGCTACTACGCTTTTATTTACATACAATCTATATGAGACTCTTCCTGCCATATTCTCTGGTGTATCCAGTACTTGACTTAAACAATACAGGTTTTATACAGGCAATTAATTTACTAATACTTTTAGATTTATTATTTCCTATGGCAGTACATGCAAGAGTATTACTGACCTGCCTCACATCACAACCTCTCCAGGCAACTTCTGTGGGCCTCCTGGTTCGCAGCCCACTCATTTGCAGCTGTGAAGGACATAAGGGGAATATTTAGCCATACCTATCCATGATATACATGAGCTGGCAATTATTACACACATAGTGGAGTGATACACACAGTTGGGACAGCTCCTCCCATTCCAGCCTCTTGGATCCACTGCTCCAAGAGGTCCCCCTTACGCTGCTTCAGGTCAGCATAGCGATGCCTGACCTGCTCACCAGTTCGGGGTATGCCATGTCAGTGGTGAGGTCATGGGCACGATGGTCCCAGGCTTCTGCCTTATATTGGGAACCCTGGTACTGGCCCTGCAGCATTCTGTGCTCATGGTCTTTGATAATGAGTCCTGCCATGACTCTGGACTCCTGGATGCACCAGAGCTGTGCCCGGAAGTGCACACCTTCTCTCCTTTCTGCCATAGTGCCTGCAAGGGGAAGTTACAACCAGTTATGAGATGTATTCCCACCTGTTGGGTTTAAGATAATGCTGGCAACTAACATGTTGCAATGTTATCAATTTATTAAAATGAAAATCAGTTATTAGGTTGAATATTATTTCAAGTATAATATTATTTGTTTAACAACTTTTGTGGTCCTCAAGACTGTCTAATTTGTAGTCTAAGTAATCTGAATGTTTCTAACACCTTGAATTGTTGTGTTTAATGTACTTATGCTTGTTAATCAAAGAATATATTTGTAATTTTTGGAGTTTTTCTCCCCAGGCCTCTGCTGAAAACAATCTACTAGCCCAGTCAGACGTTCCTGGTAAACAAATGTAAATAAATAAATAAGTAGGGCCAATTTCCCGCACTTTACTGTGATTGGCCAGTTTTGAAAAGGCTAGGCTATGGGCAAACCTGCTTACCTAAGGTTGGCATTGTTTAAAGGGGTATAACACTGGGCACATTGAGTTAGCTGGCCTACACATTGCTTATACCTACTAAGCTGGCCTGTACAACGCTTAGTGTTGCTTACATTAGACTTTGCATTATATTTTCTTTTTAGCATTAATTTATTATTCATTACATCTTATATATCTGCCTGGTATCAATGAGTCATGTGTACATACACTGTATGGGGTCCTTGTGTTTTACTGGGGACTTCAACACTCTATTACAATTACACCTCACTTCTGGGCTTACTGCTGTACTCCAGTTCACATATTTATGTTATGTAGTGGGTTATGGAACATATGACTGTATACTGATTCCTTTCACAGGTTCTGTTTGATTTTACAATAGTGAGGACTTGTTTGGTGATACCTCATTCTTCTCTACTGCTGTGATGGCTTGGTGGTTAACTACTGTGACTATAGTGCATAGGGTTCTGGGTTCAAGACCTGCAAGGCTGTTTATTTTGTTGCTGAGCAGAACAAGGGCCATTGGATAGAGAGTGATTAAGGCACTTTTGCACAGTTGTAGGCAGGTTTGTGTGGGTTTGTGCGTGGGTAAGCAATGCTAACCTCCGGTTAAATATGCTTAGAGAGAGTTAGCTTCAAAATTGCTTAACTTGTGTGTGCATTGCTTACCCCTGCACAAACAGGATTAAACTCACTTCCTAGTGCTTAAATATGCTTACTACTGCTTATTGGTGCTTACACTTTCTTACTAGTGCTTACTCCCACTTACAATTGCACTGATTTAGACAGTAATATCTAATAGTTTTTGGGAAGGTGGGGGATTCTGAAGCTGTATGGAGTTGTCATTCATTATACATTTTACCTTCCATTTGTATCCAAGATTCCTGTGTACATATATTGTATGGGGCACATGTACTTATCTGGGGACTTTGCAACATTATGACACAGGCACCTCACATGTGCTTTTAATGCAGTGCTCCAGTTCACAAATATATGTTACTTAATTTGTTATGCAGCTAAAATATTGGTCATAACATGATTTGCCATGGAAAATGGAATGTGCTGCAGTGGGACTCGAACCGGGAATGCCTGCTCACTACATTGTTGCTATACTGCTTCATTTGCATATATCTTCCTTGTTATCCTCTTCAGCCATTTAAGCAGCATTAACTGTAGCTAAGCGATGGGCACACCTGTGCACCTATGGTTAGCTTTAATCAGATTCTTAATTAAAAAAGTAAAGGTTTGTTTATTTGTTTTGTATTTACTATTGCTGTTGTATACGTGGCGGAATGTTGCTGGGGATATGCTGACACCTATGAGTGGTCTTGCTCATTCCTTTGGCCTTTCTGCTATTCTTCATTGTGGGGCATGTATATTCTGACAGCTCTGCTCTCAAACACACCCCCTTCACTCTTATATGCTCCGTGTAAGTTTAGGAGCTCAGGCAGCACGCCTTCATTAATGTGCATGGCTCGCTGCCATCCTCCTCCTAAACGGCTGAATAGTAAATCTGGGGGTTCCACTTTCATACATGCCAAGCATGCATACACTCACACATAAATATAAACACACACACAATTTTCTATGCTTTAATAATCACTTTTATTTTACACTCACTAAACAGCAAAAACACTGCTTAACAAGTTTAAAATAATTAATCAATCTCATTCTCTCCTTCATACAAGCATATTCTCACACACACATACATAAACACACATTTTTAATATGTTTTAAACATTCTCTGTTTATTTAAATGTTATGTTTACTAAACAGCATAAGCACTGCTTAGCATGTGTAAAATAATGGTGACCATTTGCATCCTTACTGTCTGAGCATCACAGCACCTTAATATGCTGCTGTATAGTAGCAGACTTGTATTTCAACAAGCATTATCTATACATTAACACCCTGCTGGAAAATGTTCTTTCTCCAACCAGGGTACAGATGTACAGTTTGCCCATTCTCTAAATTAAATTAAAATGTGATTTACAGTAGACTACATTACTGCAGAGGATATGTGAGTGGATAGCATCTGCTGCATGGCTTAAAAATATGAAACAGAACATAAAACCATATGAAATATTAATAAACTACAAAAAGACATCTTCTGAGCTAAGTTGTTATAAATATCATTGCATTTAATCACTTACCATGCAAAAGTGTGAAACACATACACAGAAACATAGAATATGCTAGCAAATAAGGAATGCGTTGTCCATCCAGCATGAACTTTAATTCACCAGTAATTAAGTTTCCCTAGTGAGATAATTTCTGCTAAACTTTCTAGCCATCTCTAAAACTGCTTAAGATTGATTCACATATCTTGTGCTCGCCAGCTAAGAAAGACCATTCCATGTATGTACAACCTTTTGTAAGAAAAAAAAGGTTTCTTCTCTTATTGGCTTTACTGATTTTTAATATACTTGAAAGTTTCTGTCATGAGTATATGAGTATACTCTCCTTTCTTGAGTACGTGTGGTATATAATCACTCTCATACTCTCTCTCTCTCTATATATATATATATATATATATATATTTGTATAGGTGCATGTATGTATAGTTACATATATGAGTTTGTAACGTTTGTCAACATCTCATCGCATCACAACTAATTGGAAAAATACTTTGAAATTATGTTGCATGATATTTCCTGCCATTTTTATTTCACATACAAATTCAGCTAAAAAATAATATCTGTGTTTTTTGCAGGGGGGGGGGGGCAAAAATTTTGCTTTTAAAAATGTATGTAAATATTGTGAATACATACTGCAAATAGAACAGTTGTCTAAACAGATAGTTAGGGAGTTAGATGATTCTTGAAAGGTTCAGTTAATAAGACTTCAGTAAATCAATTAAGTAATTAGATGATGCATAATAGAGAGGCTGTAACACTACCATACCTCTCAACCTCTTAATGCAAGAAATCTGGACACAGCCTGAAATAATGGGAGGGGGGCAAAGACCCCAAAATAGGAACATATTTTAAATGTTGCTTTTATACACCCACAAAATTACTGGAATATGAGTTTTTGTGTTAGCATGCATGTTCTGAGGAAGATAAAATCTAAAACTGAAATATGTATCATTATTTAGTGACTTCAGTCCTCAATGATTTGCCAGAAACCACGGTTTTTATAAGGCCAAAAATATGAGGCAAAAATGTGGACATTCTGTAAAAATCTGAAAGGTTGAAATGCATGAGCCCTACCAAATCAGAAAAGTTGCTGTCTTTGTTGGGGGGGGGGTGATTTTGCATCTGGAGCAATGTTTCTGGATTGTTTACTGCAGTAAGAATTGGTTTGGAATTATACCTGAGGAAACCAGGACATTTTCTACATAGATATCCAGAGAGAAGACAAGTTACCTGAAAACATCTGCATGCTGTGGACATTAATTCCTGCCAACATACGAAAAACTGGACTTCATGAGATAGATTTTCTTTGATTATCATTACAGAACACTAATTTTCATTGATACAGTTGTTTTCTGAGGGGAGTCTGCACCATTTGGTTTCCCTTCTGAAATGTACCAGTCCTGCCTGTATCTTTGCAGAGATCTAGAGTACAGAACTGAGCACCTGGGATGGGATTCTCACTAGTGGTAACGTTCTCATTTCTGTCACATTGTCCCTTTGCCTTTTGGCATCCACCCTTTGAACCCTCTCATTTACGTTACAATTTCTCACATTAACCTCACCTAAGAGAAATAACCAGCCATGTTTTTAACAGATTTATTATTAAATAGACTTCATCCGCAATGTCATTTTACCTGATTTGTTTTCATCAGATGTATCAGTCTGCATTCCCATTCCTTCATTAGTTATCTGAATACTTGCTTAATCCAGTTCAGGGTGGCAGGGAATCAAGAGTTTATCCTGGTATTCAGTGAGGCGAGGCAGAGCATCTAATCCTGAAAAGGGTGGTACCCGATATGTGCAACATGGCAGCATACCAAATATATTCTGGCACTTTACACAGTTAGGCTCTATCATATATATTAACATCTAATTGACATAAGTAATTACCCTGCTTGTCCAGGCTTAACATCACCTCAGAGTCTTTTCCTGGGATCAGGAGCATCACTGGTAACTATGAATTACTTCCAAGCATACCTTCAAACAATCAGCTACTTAAAAGAACTAAACTGCAGCTGATGCATGTTGACATACAACTGTTGTTAAATGGGGTTACATTCACTTTGCCCCCTGTTAGGTACTACTTAATATCACTGTCCCATAAGAAGCAAAGTGGGACATGTGCAACATCAATAAAGTTCACTGACATCACATTAAGTGCGCCACAATCTGAAAACCTGAATTAAAAGCATATATTTATGATTTTGCCTTCGGCACACATACTCTGTCTAAAACATGACAGAATGACCAATGCAGAATACAAAATTTCATACCAAAGTTACATTGGCTTCACTGTATTTAGGCATACACCTACCAGATGGAACACTTGGTGATAACAAAACATAAACATTCAAAACATCTAGTACTGCTGGGACATTATCTTACTACAAAAAACATACCTGCATTGTACACTTCCTCATCAAGTTCAATAAAAGAATAAACTTAGCCCACTCGTTAATAATCCTTTTGATTTCCAGAATCATGCATCATATAACATAGGCATCAGTATATTACTACCACCTTTCCTATGAGACAAACACTACTTTCAAAAATCTTTTAGATAATATATCACTACATTCCCTGAACACGTAAAATTCCTGAAAAAGATTTCCATTCTATTACACACACTACTAAACTAAATTTGTTACCAAACAAACCAATTAACCTTCCTCAGTGTTCCCTCTACACATGTCCTTCAAATACACAAAGTCATGTATTAATCTACCCCTCCACATATCAGCTGTCTAAACACTGATTATATTATGAACAGAAAATTGTCCAACCATGCTAAGCGACTCCATTCATAGACTTGCAATATCTACCATGCATATTTCATTAAAACAATGTATCATCTACCACTAATGTGTGAGATACCCCACCACAAAAATAATCTCATCTCTCACAATATACCACCACAAAAATAATCTGATCTCTCACAATATACCACCACAAAAATTAATTTAATCTCTCACAAACCACTAACTGACTGCTAACAAATATCTTTACAACCTTATTTTTTACTGCTAAGTCCTTGACAAAGTTCCACCAATCCAGCCTCTGTTCCGGTATTACTTATCTACAGTCTTGAAACTGATTAACATCTGGTTAAAACACTATATTTAGGATAGTGAAATATCACCATCAGGCTCAGTAAGACAGGACATATTATGAGGGAGTAATATTACATTAATGCATAAAACTAATCTCTTATGTAAACCACTGCCACACAAAATGTCTGTCAACCCCAGAACAAAAAACAATCATTGCAGATTCACTTAAAGTGAGGTTAGTCAAAATACCACTAAAATGTGCATCTACGGTTCCCAACATTTGCAATTACTTTTGTGGAAGAAACCTTGAAATTTTTAACAATTACTAGCAAAATAAAGTTCTTATTGTAAATAATCTGAATATTGACTCCACAGTTAACACTGATCCCTATTTTTCACCTAAAGCCATACTGTTAGCTCTATCACAACTTAGAACTGTCCCAGCTGCATTAAACAAACCAACAGGAAGCCTGCTTACTTACAACTGGATAGTAACTTTAGAATCTTGATTCTTTAGTGCACCATCGTGTCTGAGTTCTTAGTGGCCATATCCCTCCTATCAATATATATATATATATATATATATATATATATATATATATATATATATATATATATATATATGACCTCCGATATCACAAGAGTTGGAAAAGGGTCAAGTTTCTAATCATTCCAAGGCCAAAATGACAGTTCTTAAAGAGAAACCATTTAGCTTACCCTGTCATTTGAAAATAATTGCAATTTACTGAAATCTTATAAAAAGCTAAATAAATTATTTAAGCTCATTTTGTAGCCAGGTTAACTCACCTGCTTGACTCTGGTAGAAAAACCTTCCCTTCAAAAAAAAATAGATCAAAAGATAAATTGCTATTATTAACAAAGGCAGGGCCAATTTGAAAAGCCTCCTAGTTGAATAAAACTAGCAATACAGCTTTGATTCCCGGTATATGTTAATCCATTCTTAAGTGTTGTTTTTGTGTGACCATATGCTTAACATAATTTCCTCAGTCATTATGTCTGGTAGATAAAACATCCTTATGTTCTGTCCGTTTGATGGGTTTTCTGCATTGCAAATCTAGATTATTATTATTGTTATTAGTATCATCATTATCATCACCATCAACATTATTACTGATTTTCTCTGGATAAATGTAGCATTTGTCTTCCTTGCATACCTTCAGAATAGTAAATAAAAAGATGAGGTATCCTTGACTGCTATAATCTTATTGAAATTATTTGATTAAACCTGTTATATTTATAAGTTGATCTTTAATGTTTGATCTAGTTTTCTTAATTTTCTTGACAAATATGATGGCTTTGACATGAAATAAGTGACCTATATTTCAAGGAAGTTAAATAAATGGACATTTTACTGCTATTCCCAAGCTAAAAGCTGCATATTCACCCCTTAACTAAAACATACTAACCCCAGGATCACTATAGGAGGTTACTAGGCTAGTGGCCCTAGAGCCTTTACAAGCCTAGCCATGTTATTCCCAAGTATCCCCATTTTTCTTTTTTGGGTAGTTTGCAGAACAGTGCGGGTCTGTGATCAACAACGGTTACCCCTGTCCATCAGGGACATGGGTACCACCCCAGGGGCGAATTTGCAGTCTCCCATCCAGTTATATGTTCTGTATTTGAATATGGTCAGTAAGAGCTCTGTTTTATGTGAATAGGGAGTCCATTCCAGAGAAGTGGCAATTTTTGGAAGACATATCAGTCTCTCCAGCATGATCTGTTAATGACACAAGCTAGGCTGAGATCCATAGAGTGAGTGACTCTTGAGACATTTGATTTGTGGATGTGCAGCGTTTTTATTAGGGCAGGGTTGGAGATTGCCTTATAGGCCAGGCACAAGTCACCCCTTAGCAGCCTATAAGATACAGAGTAAAGTGACAGGGCTTTCAGCCTGTCCACATAGTTCATGGTTTGGTGAGAAACCTATCAGGTCTCTCCAGCTGCTGCAGCTGTCTGGTGAGGTGCAGAGTTTTCTCTCTAAGAAAATACACACACAAACATATATATATATATATATATATATATATATATATATATATATATATATATATATGGGTCTACCTTAGAAGATCGATAGACCATTTGATCGACATCCATTTGGTCGACAGCTCATTTGGTCGACAACCAGTATTCAAGGCACTTAACAGAGAATTGCCCCCCTCCCTAATGTTGTGCGACCCTGGAGTTGATATATATAGTTAGGGGGGTGTGGGGGCACAGCCCCCTACAATAGGGGGTGTGGGGGTGAAGCTTCCACCTATTTTCATTTAAAACTTGACAAATTCAACAAAAGCTACACATTTTAAATGGAAATAGGTGGGGGGCTTCGCCCCCCACACCCCCCTAACTATATATATCAAGTCCACGGTGCAAGTCATCGGGGAGGGGGGCAATTCCCTGTTAAGTGCCTTGAATAATGGTTGTCGACCAAATGAGCTGTCGACCAAATGAATGTCGATCAAATGGTCTGTCGATCTTCTAAGGTAGACCCATAGATATATATATATATATATATATATATATATATATATATATATATATATATATATATATATATATATATATATACCTCGTAACATTCTATTGAAGTTGAATGGGGCACATTCTTATCTCAATTAGTTTGGAATCCAGTCGTTATGCTGCCACTGATGAAAAGGCAGTTTTCATTTATCATCATTTAACTAAATCAGCTGATGCAAAAAAGTAAAAATCTTAATTACACGTGAATGGAAATGTAGTTTCTAGTAACAGAATACCAGGAAACAGGGTGCATGGCAAAAATATGGAAAGATCAAATAAAGTAATAAAAAATATTCAAATGATTAAATAAATGAATATAAAAAGTGTTCAAATGATTACATAAATTAATACAAAAAGTGTTCATAGGTTGGTACTAAGCTATCGGCCCTAGGCCTATACAAGCCTAGCCATAACAATCCCCTAGCTATTTCTTTCCACAGTATTTACTGTTTAGGAAATAGTTATATTGACAGTGTAGACATGTTTTGCAGATATCTCTTTTAGGGCTTAGTAATCACACAAGGCACAGTAATATAAAAGTTGAATAAAGTTTTAGATGGCTTGCAACACATAATTATTTAAGATGAAATAGCATAAGCTCAAGAAGTTACTTGCATAGAAATATGACTCACTGTTATGTCCAGGGGAAAACACAGAAAATGCAGTTTTAACAGTTTAGAAAATGATCTGGGAAAATAAGAACCACTGGTTGGTAACTAGGCATTCCAAAGAGGGGAATTAATGCATAGGAATACACCCATCAAAAACAAGTCTACTTATTTAGTCAAAAACTAGCATGCCATGCAAAACAACATCAATCAGACATTTCTCGTAACGTCGTGATAAAGTAGAACTCTGTATTAAATTGTTTCCACTGCAACTAAAAATGTTAGAAACTATATATAGAACTTTCCACAGTCCTAGTAATGGCTTGAATACCCAATTCTAAAGAATAAACATGTAGATATTTTTTGTTCAGCTAAGCCATCAGTTACAAATTCTATATGCTTTCCTAAAAACTCAGTTTTAAATCTTCATCTTAGACTTACACATGCTATAACCTCATATCACCTACAGTAAAAGGCAATGCAAGAAGAAGCTGTTGTGCAGTTATAATGTGCACAAACAGGCACATTACAGAATATCTGAAATGCACCATTCCTCACCAGGAGATATGTATAGAAAGCCAAGGGCAGTGTGACAAACTAGAAACTCAACTGGTAACCAAAAAAAACATGACAAAATATCAACACAAAGATTATAGTTAAAAAAAATGTCTGCACAACTTGCGTGCCTTGGGAAAGCAATAGCCTAACTAACAAAGCATCTGCATTGAAACAGACAAATAAAAAACAGGACACACTTCAGAATTATTGTGTCATACATTGGTATTCCTATTTATATAAAATGTAGTTTTTTGTTGTTTTGTTTTGTAAAGGCAGATGGCAAAATGTTTTTTTTTTTCTAAATACAAATTATTTTTTATTTTATACTGAAATGATTACTAGAGTGTCTGAGGATGCATTCTAATAACACCACAGGTAGTCAGAAGTTGATAAAGATGTAACGTAATTCAACATTTAATGAAACAGTTGTAATTGTTTGTAACTTTGATGTTCCTTGGTCAAGTATACAACTATCTTGAAATATACTTAAACTATTAATTGGAAGAACTATTTCTTAACAAAATAAAAATATTAAAAAAAATGATAAAAGCCGTATAAAGCATCAATACAGTTGGCCATTTTCTTATCATAATAATATTTGACAGGGTGGACAGTACAGAGTAGTAAAGGAACTTCCAGGAGTTGGGAGGCCTTTCACCTCTGGCATTAGAATTCAGAACACCCCTGAGTGGTTTGGTATTTCCATGTAATTGCTGCCCTCTCGGGCAATATCACTCCCTTATGGATTACACCAGCAGGAGCCAGATGGACCAGTGAAGGAACTGGGACACATGCACAAACACAAATAAAAGAGATATGCAGACATGTGAGTTAAGCTTTGAAACAGTTAGAAAAGCACACAGTCCTCAGATAATGCATTAGCTTCATGTGGTTATACAAATGCTACATTTGCATTCGTGCATTAAGAAATGTGACCATCACTGGAATGGCCATCTTACTAAGAAAATAGACTGCATAGTAACTATTCTCATTCTGCGGTCTCAATTCCAGGTTCACACTTTCTGAAATTTAGTACTGCAGCACAGTGTACAAAAAACAAACTGTAATATTAACCAGAATGTGCTTTTGCCAGGTTGTATAACTAACAGTTTAATTAGTATGCGTACATAATGTTGTCTGTGGAACACTGACTTGTGCACACCACATTTGCCTAGTGTGCTATCATATATGTAACTCATAAAACATATAGAAAATGATAAAAGAGTGCAAAAGAGCTCAGAAAGCAAACTGTGATCAAAGACTCATTATAAATGTTTCAGTAATAAAATGCCTGGCAGACTCATTTGCTGTCTTGCATTTTGTAATGAGATTAGGACAGAAGGTAGCACAAGTCATGCCTCAGGAACATGCAACAAGACTGGTAGCCACTACCCACAGACTGAACCATTAGTGGACCTACAGACTACACCATTAGTGTACCCACAGACTACATCATTAGTGTACCGACAGACTACACCATTACTGGACCTACAGATTACACCATTGGTGTACCTACTGCTAGTTTACATCTGACACAAATGTCTTAAAAGAAATAAATATATCAAAGTGCTTTTATTAAATGTGACTGAATGTCCACGCTACCCTCCAGCATGCATGTTTTATAATTCTCAAATACTTAAAGAAGAGCTTAGATCATGGAAAAAAAGAATACTTGACACTAATTTAAAATGCTGCAGGTGTGCATTATGTTTTTTTTTTTCCTAACACATTTGCTTTATTTGTAAACTGACTGTGGAAGTGTTTCAGTTTTGCATACATTTTTATTTTTGCTGCCACTAGTCTAACACATATTCTAATGCCAAGCTCTCATGTAAGAAAAGATTATGTTAAGTAGGGTTACAAGAGTCCTTAAATGGCAGAAGGCTGGTAATCTTTATCAAACAAGAACAGCTGTTGGCAATTCACTTTTAGATGTGCTGTAATACTGCTGTGAGCAAGTGCTGGGAAATTTCTGTTAACAGTATGACTGCAGGCTTCATGCACAGTCAGGTAGCAAGACATTTCCTTAAATGCATTTTTCTACATTTCACACACTGCTTCATGTAGTAGTACTAGGAAAATCAGCTTGTCATTCACTTTTTCCATAGTACAATTCTATTTATTCTACAAGGTTCATGATTTATTTACCTCATATATTTGGAGTTTTTGTTAGTGCTATAACATACTGATAATGGAGCATTTCCCTTTTCCATTCTTTTATAGTATATTACTATTGACAGTAAGTCCGTTACATAAAGCTCCTCAGGATATGCCATTTTTATTTTAGGATGACACACATATTATCTGTTATCATCTGTCACTGTGATGAGTGCATTTTCAGTTATCTAGGCTCAGTGTTCAAGAGTCTATGTATTATGAAGGCTTGTTTGAATTATTTCAGACTGATACGGTATATCACTGTCATCAGTCCTACTGTCAATGAATATAAATTACTACTAGTGGGTGACTGCTATATAAAACTTTACACAGCTGTATTGTATGTGTATCTAGAGATAATTGTGCATATTTAATGGTTTATTATCTTCAGATGTGATTTAGTGATTTATCATAAATTACTTAGTCTGGAAAAAAAGTACCGTAAATTTCAAATTTTCCTTGCTCTCAAAATAATTGCTATTGGTGGCAAAATCAAGCAACCTGAACAGGTAGAACACTCACCTTTGATGTAGAAGGCTGTGAGTTCCATTCCCACACCAGGTAGTTGAATTAATTTTCCAATACTGACATTTTAGTGTAGTACAAGAGGTATTGTATTCTTGAATGTGCAGTCCTTTGGATGAGATATTAAACCAAGGCTCCATCTACCTGACTTGATGGTACCTCAGATGGATAGCAATGATATCATGACACTCATTGAAAAGATTAAGGAATGGTTCCTGGTGTCCTGGTCAAATTTCCCCTTGTCAGTATGAATACTATCTCAGATCCCCCCTGAAAAGAAATCAGTGGACTAGTGGAACTAACCCGGTCAACAAAGTGTTAATAAAATAAAAATACAGAATAAAAGGATGCAACAATTTACTTAAATAATCTGACAATAAGCAATAAAGAGGTGAACAACAAAACTATGTAGTTAGAGATTATAAATTAATTAATACAGGTAGTTGTATAGAAATTAAAGAGATACATGTTTGTATTTACTATACTAGTATTGTATAATTACCAAGAGTAAATCAAAAGATATTATAGAGCATGATGGAAGTGCTGGTTATGATAAAATAGGTAATTTGATTTTACTAGCAGATATTAATTTTCCTGCCACAGACTGAAATGTAAAAGCATAAGAAAGAAAGGTTACTTGTGTGAATTACACTATTATATAATAAAAAAAAAACAACTTTACTCAAATTACAGTCAGTTCCACAAGATATAAGACAACATGTGATATTGTCCTCACCTGAGAAAGACTTTGAAATAATCACTATATATGACAGGTCAGCATTAACAATAGTGGTGAAAAAAACTGAATACTTAAAACACGGAGAGCTACCTAATCTAGTGAATGTAAAACTGATTCACAATATTAATCTAATGCTAGATTTGGAAGGACTCCAGTTCAGAACATATTGCACAATAAAACTCCCAGTCTAGCATATTGTTTAAGCACTTAGTATCATAAAATGCAGCCGTATACCTAACATTAAAAGATGCAATGAAAGTTAATAACCTTAAAACTGCATAACTTAAAGTAAATGAGATGTCCATAATTCATTATAAGCAAACTGCTTCACAATCATAGCAATCACCATCTAAAGTAATTAGTTTGCTTAAATAGTAGACTTTTAGAAGGAAAATGACTTAAAACATTGTCCCATATCAGAGCAATAAGATGCTTGATCTAAAACCATGACTGATCATTAACATACTAGAGTTGCTTTAATTATTTACAGAAATTTTGTGAATGGAATTGGACCATTTTCTTAATGCGTATCAGCCACATAAAGTAAAGTTGCACTTCACTATTGCAAGAAATTTGCTATGTTTTTAAACATAGATAATGGCAATGCTGATGCATATTGCAAGCATATTTTACGAAAGCATTATCTACAATTTCTAAAGCAGAAAAACATTTAACTATACAAACCTTAACGGTAATTAGATGGAGTTTATATTTCCAAATTACAATTAACAAGTAAATACAGATGCATTATTATGAATAATAAACAAGAAAGCTATGATGGAAAACAAGTTGCAATTTAGTAACATAAACCAAGAAAAGAAAAGAAAAAATTCAGGCAATAATAACTAAATGAGGTTTGGTACCAAACCAGTTTGTCCAGGAACATCTTCAGGTGGAGGTTAGATAAGCATAGTAGCTGGGAATTAAGAGAGTAGGAATGAGGAAAGGGTCTAAAAATAAAAAAATAAAATAAAAATATAAATTAATGGGAATGAGGGATGATTGGGAGGAAATGGGGTAAGTGTAGAGAGGGGCTTAAAGGGTTTATGCAAGTGTAACTGGGTAAGGAATCACATTTTGGCGTGAACTTGCTAAGGCAAATTCTTTGTCTGAGACAACCTGTAGGTATTTTGGAGAACAGGTCGACCTTGTGTTAATAGTAGTGTGATGGTATTAATAGGTGGATGGTTTATTCTTATATGAGTTTTTGTTTTTTTTTTGCTGGCTAAATTGAGGTAGGTGAACAATAGGTTATGGTAAGTGTAGTGGCATAGAGAGGGAATGTAGCCTTTTAGGAGTCCTTAGGTTACGCTTATTTGTGAATAGGAACAGTGGTTTTAGGGGTTCGTCAGCCCTGGTGGTCGAGCAGGTAGGGTTTCATGAGGTTGATGTTCTTAGAGGCTTAGATTGTGTTCAGGGCAGGTGGTCACTAAATTTTATGTTAAGATAACTGTTAGTGAGATAGTGATTTGTTAGTGAAAATTATGCTTTATGTCTTGAGTGCAGAACATTTGGTACAGCCTACTAGCCAGGATAGTGGAATATGAAGATGTTCAAGTATTAACCGATTGTGTTATAGCACACTGCTGTCCTCAGTATTAACTGTATATACACAATTATATTTACTACTGTGAAAAAAATAAATAAATATTTGATATATTTTGTATTGCATTTCCACCTATCATCTACTTACGTAGCACTGTTTCTGGCTGGTTTTTTTTCAGACTTCTTTCATGATTTTGTTTGTTTTGTTTTGTTTTGTTTTTGGCCATACTTTTAAGTGAAACAACAGTTTGAAGTAGAAGATGATACTTGGAATTGTCTTTCAAAGTGTAATGACCCACTGCATTCATACATTCAATTATTGATATTAACGGTGTAGCTTTTCATGTTTTTGTTTCTCTGGTAGTTTCCCTCCCAATATCACTGTATAAATTGGTTCTACCAGATAAGGCTGACCCAGTTAAACAAAAATAATTAAATAAGTAAGTTGAAGTGTGCTATTTATTTTATATTCATAGTTTTCTGGTATTTTGTCACCCCTGCTGACCAGTTTTGATTTGTTTCTTATTTTTGTTGGTGGGTTGGGTTCATACTTCAGCGCCTTCATTAGCTTGTAGTCTTGCAGTGTGTTGCAGTGCTGAATCTTCATGAGGTTTGGTTTTCAGCAAGGGTTGACAGAGTATGGTTTCATGGGTTGTGAGTTGCCACTATGAATACCGATCAGGGGCACATGCGGGGTTCGGCTTTAATGGCTATGGGAAAAGGTTAAAGCAGGTACAGTTTTTTTTTTTTTTTTGCGTGTGTTTTTACAGTTTGGCAGAGACAAGACGAGGCATGGTTGTTGGTTGTTTCTCTGTTGGTCAATTGTTCACTTCTTGCAGAATGTCCAGATTTTGGTCTGTTCCTCATAACATTTGTTTTTCTGGGTAATCAGTGGGAGGATTGGAGGAGTGATGTCACTAAATGGCTTATATTTGAGTTATGTGAGAGGTTGACAGGTGTAATGTATCTGCTTTCAGCTGATGTCTGGGGCTCATGAGTAACGGCCGCTCTCTAAGCATGAGTGGAGTGGCCTTAACCAGTAGGGGGATTTCCTTTGACGGGCATTTCGGTTTCAGATTTCATATCCTTCAGGAAATGCCTATTAACATGAAACATGTAATTCTGGCAACATTCTAAGTTTTTATAAGCAATAAGGCCCAAGAAAACAAACTGTTGCAGGTAAAATCCAGAAGAACTTTAATCTAGAAACTTTTGAAATAAAAGCTTGCTTAAAACTATGACAGATAAGCGCTTTCGATCACAAAAATACATGAACTTCATCAGATAAACATTGCTGGAAGTACACACACAATTTTAACATTTGTGCTCAGTCACATGACCGCCAAGCCCCCCAGGAAATGAAGCATCATCTTAAAGGAGCCACCACAAAGAAATTCACAGTGTGTAGCTCTGAGTCAATTCACTTGACAAAATTTGCAAACAAGGAAAATATATATTAAAAAAATATATATATATATATATATATATATATATATATATATATATAAAATATAAAATGCATTCCTTATAAAATCAGGAATATGAAGACTAATGTATGTAAACATATGTAAAATATAAATCCTGTATTTAGGCCTCATCTTTCCGGTGCCTTTAACTTAAGCAAACATGCTATTGAAACAGGGTCATTGATTCCAGGCCATTTATTGGCATTCAAATGCAGTTGCCAATATAATTCATGTTTTTCCAGTAATAAGGTCCATGGACTTTCATTACTGTTCGAAGGCATTTGTTCCAAAATACAAAATTTGAATGTGTGGTGTTTCAATGGTATGGAGGAAGGACAGCTTACTTATGAGTTTATTTATCTCAGCAAAGCCTTTGAGTCTGTTTTCCAAACCTTCCTGGAAACAAACCGAAATATCATAGCTTTAAAAGTTTCTCTCTCTTACTCACTCTTTTTTGGACTATCAAATCAAGGTGAATGAAGTGTACCACACTCCTTTAATATCCTGAGATGTATGTTGCAGGGCTCAGCCCTGATCTCTCTTCTGCTCTCTGTTTTTTATAAATACAATTCAGCCTAGCTGCAGGTGCTTACTATATGCAGATTACTTGACAGTCTTTACAGCTGTTCCCTATGACTTTAATATTAGTTTAGTTTAGCACTTAAATTTTGAAGGTTTTCACAGTTGTTTGCAAGAATACTTATGGATGACTGAAGGCCAAGCTGTTAAGGATAGCTATCAGAAGAAGCAAAGGCCTAACATAATGGCCCCTGTTTCCCCTTCATGAGTTTCACTTTAAATCATTTAGACTTTCAAAAAATAAGGTCTCTTGCAGATCTGTCTTTCATTTTTATTTCACATCATCAGGGTAAAACAAAATCTCCACTCCATGAGCAGAATCTGTTATAGGACTGCCTAAAAACAGAAGTCTATATTACCCATAGAAAGCATGGCTATCCCAGGCACTAAATATGTCCTCCCTCTGCTGTCTGACCTGTTCAAGTTAAGGTCTGCAAGTTTATGGTTAATACTAATATAAAACAAGACATCTCCTTCACTTTACCAAAGGGTGTCTGCCTTACAATCTACATATATGGCTCATATTTCTGCTTTTCTACATTGTCTACCAAATGCTTAGTCAAGAACCATCCTATACTATAGAAAATTGTCATCTATTACATTTAACTCCCTAATATTTCACATTAACTCCATGATATTTCCATCTACCACTACACCTTCCACAGCAGGAGAAAAGGCTTTATCATCCACGCACTTAAATTCTTGGACATTCTCATGCTTGCCTTATGGTGATGTCATTCAGGCTAAATTTTACTGTTATCAGCACAGGCCCTGGGAGTAACAAAGGGCTAATGCAAGTGGTAAGACTTAGCATGAATGGCCAACCACTCAATCATGCCCTTTCTGATTCAGAGACAGACCCATGGCAGTGATTACAAATGGTCAGTAGAATCACCACAGTGGACCATCTGCATGGCCATGCTGAATTCTAATTAAAGATTATGGAGGAGCAGCAAATGCTAATTAGCCCTGTGTTATCCATTTTAAATACCTGTGTAAATTAGCATGGCCAGTTGTGTTATTTAACATGGCCAAAATACTCCATTACCCCATCATACTCAATGGAGAAAATTGTGTTGCAAGTAAGGTAGAGTAAGATGCAGCAGAGATGTAGTGGAAAGGGGATGTGAATGTGTGTATGTGTGTGGCAGAGTGTGTGTGCGTTTATGCCTGCAGTGGCATGAATAGCCTTAGATGAATGTGTGTGTTTGTGAGTGCATGACTGCTTTAGTGGGGGCAGTAGGGGGGTTAGGGGATTGCTAGTGTAGATTTTTGTGTGTGTGTGTGTGTGTGTGTGTGTGTGTGTGTGTGTGTGTGTGTGTGTGTGTGTGTGTGTGTGTGTGTGTGTGTATGTGTGTGTGTGTCTATGTATATCTATATATATATGTATAAATGTACATATATATATATATATATATATATATATATGTGAATATATATATATATATATATATATATATATATATATATATATATATATATATATGGATCTACTTCACATAATCGAACATCCAAATGTTCGACTTTCATATGGCTGAGATCATATGATCGAACATCTGAATGTTCAAAAATGTGAAAAAATAAATAAATAAATAAACAGTGCTAGCAGGGGGGCAAGCCCACCTGCACCTCCCCCCCGCTATTTAAATATACCAATTCTGAGATCCTACTACATTGCTGTAAAGGGAAATCTTCTCATTCCATGCTCACACCGTTCGAACTTTTAAAAGTTCAATCATATGGTTTCGGCCATATGAAAGTCAAGCTTTTAAAAGTTTGACCATCTGAAGGGGACCTACATATATATATATATATAGATATATATATATATATATATATATATATATATATATATATATAGATATATATATATATATATATATATATATATATATATATATATATATATATATATATATATATATATATATGTAGAGAGAGAGAGATCTCTTCATCTCTCTCTCTCTTCTTCTTCTTTCGGCTTTTTCCCGGTTAGGGGTCGCCACAGCAGATCATCTGTCCGCTCATGATTGGCAGTGGAGGTTTACGGTGTCAAGTTGCCAGCCCAGTGCAACCTTCCACAGAAGGCACACACATGCACACACTCACACCTAGGGCCAATTTAGAGTGTCCAATCCACCTACTGCATGTCTTTAGGATGTGGGAGGAAACCGGATATATATATATATATATATATATATATATATATATATATATGTATATATATATATATATATATACATACACACACACACACACACACACACACACACACACACACACACGTGTGTGTGTCCAGCAATGTAGCACATGGGCTGCAAGTGATAATTGCCACCGAAAAATGATGTTTAACACTGGAGATAATTATACCCAATTCAAATAAATTAGTCAATACTGATATCTTCCTCATTACAACAAAACTTGTTTCTGATTTGCATTTTGCATTTTGTGCAATCACGTAAACTGAAACATTTGGCTACTCCCTTTTTTGCTTGGGTTCATTTCAGGGAAGGAAAATGCAAGTGTAAGCTTTTTAATATTAGCAAATCACCTTAAGAAAGTTGTTTTTTTTTCTGAATGGCATTGCTACATATCACGTGCTTTACACCATACTGTAGAATTTTTTTTGTGTGAAATATGCACAGTGACAGATTAATTGCACCCTGGGCCCTTGTCAGTTTTCAGACCATACATCTTTTTGAACTATGGAGAAATTCAGTGTTCTTTTGGATTAACCTTCATAATTAAAAAAAAAAAAACATTGAAACTACTGCCATTGTAATTTTCCAATGTCTACCCATGAATTACAATGAGCTGACTGCATGCAACTTAAATGTCCAATTGTGATGAAAACAAAATGGCCACAGTACAGTATTCCAACTTGCTTTATAAAAATGCACATTAGGCTAACACAGAGAGTTAGCAATTACTATCCACAGACAGTACCCATACCTACCAGTTATAGCTCCATTGTTGACTCTGCACAGATTAGATGTCTGACAGTGGTTAAAAATAAGCATTGAAACAATACTGTATTTCAAGTTTGTATCACATGAGCAAGCAGAAGTCCAAGTATTCCAACTTATTTCACACACATTCACACTAGTCCTGCAAAGCCAGACTCTTAAACTATGCAAACAAGTAGGTAAGTTACTTTCATCCACAGACAACCCCAAACCCTCACCCAGCTGTTCTGGACACTTTGCTGTGTACACTTCAACCAATTATGATAAAAGATAATATCTTTAACCTCCTAGCAAAAGAATCAGGAGCAAATCTAAAAAGACAATGGCCAAAAGACAGATTTATTTAGAATGTTGCATCAATAACAGTTTTTACATAAGCATACATTTTGGGATGGATATGAAGTCTGAAATTTAAATGCCTGCCATTATTTAGTGACTATATTCCTCAATGATTTGCAAGAAACTACAAATTGTATGAGGAACAGACCAAATACGTACAAAATCAGAGACAGTCCAGAGAGCTATGCAGTTTTGCCTTTGTTTTACATAAACAATAAAAAAAAGTTTCCAACTTATTTCAAACAAATGCACATTAGTCCTGTGACGACAGATAGTTAACTGAGCAAACAACTACAGGATAAGTTACTTTCATTCACTAAAAGCTCCCCACCCCTACCCCACAGTTGCAGTAATATAGTCATGTAAACTTCATCTGACTGTGATAAAAAGTAATGTCTCTCAATCTCCTAGTTCAAGAATCAGGCAAAAATCTAAAAGGTAATGACAAACAAGGATCCAAATCAGGGTCAGATTCTAAATAAGATTTTAAATACAGCTGTTATATGCTTAGAAAGTTGCAAGAATAACTCTTTTGCATCAGCATGTATTTTCTGAAGGATATGAAGTCAAATGTCTGTCATCATTTAGTGACTGCAATTGTCAATGATTTGACAGAAATCCTAAGATTTTAAGAAGCACAGACCAAAATGTAAGGCAAAGTCAAGAACAGTCTGGAGAGTTTCAAATGCAAATGGAAAGTAATGAGATCAGAATTTAAACTAAGCTAATACATTTTTTTTCATTCAGTTTTTAAAATGATCAAACAGCAAGAGAATAAATTATTTTCATTCACAATCAGCTCCCTGACCCTTTAATGACTGCAATCTTTAGTGATTTGCTAAAAAAAATAAAAACTTTTTGAGGCAAAGACCAAACCATGTGGCAAGTTAGGGACAGTCTGCAAAATTAGGGGCATTTTCAACTTTGTTTTACATATCAAAAGTGGACAGAAAGGAATGCAGTGAGACTTATTGCACATGCAAAGACCAGAATTTTGACCAACCATTTTAAGAAGGTAGCTCAAAATGACTGAAAGAATTGTTACCTGCTCCAGATATACAATTACTTTTAAATGCATGACCCACTCCCTGCAGCTTTCTTTAAACTGAGAAAATAATAAGCTGCTTTATCCGCAACCATCCTGTGTAGCCACCCCCCCCCCCACACACACACACACACACATTTACTGACTGCAGTTGTCAATGGTATATCTAATTGCCAGACAGGATAAAAAATACCTTATATTATTGTGACCATCAACAGCAATACACAGATCTGTAATATACAACCTAATATTCCCAGGGAATCGTGGAAAGGAAAAAAAAACAGAAAGTTGTAGCACTGTGCAAAAATAGCTGGGTTGGGGTGGGGTATTTGTTTATTTATTTATTTAAGTAAAGAAATGTTTCTTTACTTAGAAATAAATTAATTAATGAATTAAATTGCATTACCAATCTTTTCTGCACATGCAGAAATGATAGGCACCACAAGTATAAACAGAAAATACTCTCTGTGACAATAGGAGGTAATGCCAAACATGCCAAGGAGAAGTAGGGCAGTGGATGTAAAACTTGTGCCAGCACAGCTAGCTAGAATTTTGTAAGTAATTATACATTTGAATATCAAACTGGTCTGTACAGATAATTGTGATGAAAATGTATTTGTGAGCTTTGCTTGTGTTAATTGTGTTAAAATGTATCTGAAGTGCACCCTGCTGAAATGAAGAGAAATGTACATGTATTGTGGTATGTGAATTAAATGTATATGATTTAATAAATGCACTGCCACAGCAATGGTCAATCAGATGGTTTATTTCAAGAAAAATAAGGAAAATGTAAAAGAGCTGTTAAATCATAGACTGTCACCCCACAGTGCTGAGTAGGGCTGGAGATGGTAGGTCTGGGAGCAGCCATTATCTGTTTGCTTTCATAAAGAAGGGTGGAAGTGTTGTAAATGTTTATGTCTCCTAGGCATTGCCATAAAAGCTCTAAATCTATATTGTAGCAGTCTGCTAAAGTCCTGTCTCAAACTTCAGAAGGAGATATTGTGGCAACCTAGAGTCAGGTGACCAGATGAGGTCATTCTGCAAGTCATCTTAGATATTATATTTTACAGCGAGTAATCTCAGAATGTTAGAGTATTCTGTTTGGGAGCTTGACCAGAAAGACTGATCACATATTTCATCTTGCCTTGGCCAAGTAAATTATTAGGGAACAGTAAGTTATCTTAGATTCAGTCAGGAATATAGTGAAAATTAGTTTAGAGACTGTTTTTCTTTATCTGTATGAATCTGTCCATCAGTGTCATTTTCAATATTTTCTGTGAGTTGAACTCTGTGATTTACTGTGAATATATATTCAATATTTTCATATTCTTTTATTATTTATTATTAAATATATTTAAAACTTTTATTGTGGCTGGTCATTAGTATTTAATCTTTGAGAGTATTTATATTTATTTGGTGACACTGTGTGGGCTAATCCAGAAGGCTTAGCCATCTTGGTGAACTATCACCATTTGTATTAGTATTAATATTGCACAGTATAATTGGACATCGTTTGTTAAGGGCCTTGGAGTAGCTAATTGTGAAGTATCTGATGGCAGTGATAACTACCTTATACTCTGGCCAGAAGGAGGCACAGCAGGTAAACCTGTTCCAGCCTTTCCCAAGTATGTGTGTGTGAAAATGAAATCTCTTAGTGTGTGTGTGTGTGTGTGTGTGTGTGTGTGTGTGTGTGTGTGTGTGTGTGTGTGTGTGTGTGTGTGTGTGTGTGTGTGTGTGTGTGTCAGCTACTTGGGGCAGGGACACAAAGCACTGGGTTTACAGAGAGGGTTCTTGAGGACTTGGCTTGGACAATCAGCTGAGGACATCACCCTACAGCTGTACCAGTGGGGAACTGGAGGGAGACAGATATACAGACATCCAGACCCCAGGCTGAGTGTGTTCCCTGTGTGCTCTTCAGGGCAAATGTACTTGATGCTTTGAGGTCTGCATCTCCAAATACTGAGTGTATCCATTTGTATTCCAAGTGCATGTTCCCCTCCAGTGTCAGTGATGAGGATTCAGACTCATTGATTCCTGGACCAGTGTGGGAATGACACATATTGGTGTCCATCACATATTGGTAGCAGTGGTGGCTGTCACATTTTAATTGCTGGCAGTGGTGGGATCATCACATGCTCACATATTGTTGATCAGTGATGGGGATATTGAATTCCTGTAGCCTGTAAGTAATGTCACTAAAGAAAGGTGTACTCTCAGCAACCACATCATAGATATTCAGAGATTCATATCCCAATAGTTTTATTTATTTACTTTTTGTTAGCTTAGTTAATCAGGGACAGCAGGCAAGGATGCCAGCAGAGGATTATGGCAAGCTGACAAGGAACCAGTTGGCTAAGATGTGCCAAGCCAAAAGACTGTGGCATACCAACCTGACTAAAGGGGAAATGATTCCAGCCTTAACCACAGCTGCAGCGCAGATCAGAAACCAGGAAGACAACCAGACTGGCACTGGGGATGTAAAGCTCTCAGAAAAGGCACAGTTCAACTTTTCTTCAGAGGACTTAAAAATTTGTCTGTAGTTCAAGAGGCTTGAACTGGAGGCCAAACATTTGGAATTAGATTCAGCAGAGAGACTGTGCCATTTGGAGATCAAAGATGTATCAGCAGAGAGACTGCAGTACTTGGAAACTGAAGAAAATGAGAGGCACAGGCAACTTGAAAAAATGCTGATTCTCAGCCAGGGTCATGGAGGTAATGGGGAAGGGACTAATCATACCCCAGAAGCGAAAAGGTCAATAAACTTCTCCCTCAGTACCAAGAAGGTGATAATTTATTTATCTATTTGAAAGAGTATGCCTGATACTGATTTTTTAGTTTATGATCAAGTTAAGCACTGTTCGTAACAATATTTTAACACCTGAAGCCTACAGAAACAAAGTTTTGTGAGCATAGACGTAAGGTAAATGAAAGTGTATGTGATTATATTGTTGAACTAAGAACTTATTTTCATAGGTGGGTGAGTGGGTGTCAGGCCACCACTTTTGAAAAGCTGACAGACCTTTTGATGAGGAAACAGGCCATTAGCACTTTGCCTGAGAACATGACAATCTGATTGGCAGACAGGGAATGCCACTCTGCAGATGAGTTGGGGGGAAAAAGGAAACCTATGCCTAGCAAGCAGGGCATCAATGCACAGGAAAGGGATACCCAATGCTGCACATGGATATAAGGGAACCCATGGTGGGCAGTGTAAACCACCCCAACAGAGTCTGCCAGTATCAGAGGAAGCCACTAGTTCAGGTACACAGCCAGGATCAAGGGTTAAATTTTTTAAATGTAACCTGTGGGGCCATGTAGCATATAAATGTCCATGAAGGTAAGGTGGGGAACAAACGTTGGGGCAGCCATCAAGTGGGAATAACAGAATGCCAGTGGTGAGTTGTTTGGAGACAACAGGGGTACCAAACTACCAGAAGAGTTTATATCCAATCTTTGTAGATGGAAAACAGGCCACTGCCAAGAAAGACACAGCCTCTGATATAACATTTGTGAAGCCTACAGTGGTTAAAAAGGAGCAGTACTTATCTGGACAGTCTATTCCAGTCAGAGCTTTAGGCAGCATCCTATTCCAACTGCCTTTCTCCAGGGTTCACCTTGACTGGGATGGTGAAAAAGGAAGCAAGCAAGTAGGTGTGCTTGAGGATATCCCTGCAGATGTCCTGCTAGGGAATGATTTTGATAATGCAGTACCTTGTGTTCATGCAGTGGCACGCAGTCAGGCTTGGAGTCAGGCATGTGGGACAGGTAGCCTGGGGGACACAGACAGACTGCACACCTGGAGACAGGACTGGTGATGTGGCTACTTCAGTGAGGGAGATACCCTGTAGCAGTGAGACTGAAGGGAAGCCACAGCTGCTTGTGAGTACTGATGTTCCCTTGGACAGAGTGACTACAAGGGCAGAGGGGAGTAGTAATACCCAGGCTGTCAGTGAGGTACCACCGTCAGAAGAGACCAGACTTCCTGTGGAAGGAGAGCTGGGAAGGGTTACAAAGACAGAGTTGAGAAAGGCTCAGCTCTCACACCATACATTACAAGGCTTGAGGGAGATAGCTAGAGAGGTGCCTGATTCTCAAGGAAAAGAGGTTTCTGTATACTGGAACAAAGGGTTACTGTATAGAGAGTGGACCCCTGATGGAGGGCTAGAAGTTGAGGTAATGTAGCAGTTGTTAGTGCCCAAAGCATACTATCTGGCTCTTCTAGCCATAGCCCATGACATTCCCTTTGCAGGTCATATGAGCATAAACCATACCAAGAAATGTATTATGCAGAACTTGTATAGGCCTGGGATTTCCGGGGATGTAACAGGGTACTGCAAGACCTGTGAGCAGTGCCTAAAAGTAGGCAAGGCATGAGACAAGGTCAAAGCTCCTTTGATGCCTTTGCTAGTGATTGAGGAGCCATTTCACAGGGTTTCTATGGATATTGTGGGGCTTCTGAGTACCTTACGTTCCACAGGGAAGAAGTATATCCTAGTGGTATTAGATTATGCTAATAGATACCCTGTGGCAGTGTCTCTGTCCTTCATCGAGGCAGAGAAGGTGGCAAGTGCTTTGCTAGAGATTTTCAGCAGGGTTGGTTTCCCAAGAGAAGTACTGACTGACAGAGGTGCTTGTCTGTGGGAGCGCTGAGGGGTGAAGCACTTAAAGACCACCATCTGTCACCCTCAGACTAATGGCCTTGTGGAGAGGTTAAACTATACACTAAAGACCATGCTATGGGCATTTACAGACCAGTTTAAGAAAGAGTGGGACAAATATTTGCCCATCTGTTGTTTGCATACAGAGAGGTACCCCTGGAGTCCATAGGTCTTTCACCCTTTGAGTTGCTATATGAGCATAGGGTGAGGGGAACTCTATATTTGATTTGTGATGAGTGGTAAAGTGAGTGTGAATCCCACAAGGAGTCTGTTATGGAATATGTCCTACACCTCAGGACCAGGCTTAGGGAGCTCATAGGCTTGGCCCAGGAGAATTTGACAGGAGCTCAGCAGCAGAAAAAGGTCTGGTATGAGAGGAATGCTTAAGCCAGAGAGTATGCTGTGGGGTAGTAGGTGTTGGTTTTCATTCCTGTCAGACACAATAAACTGCAGGTATCTTGGAAGAAACCCTTCAAGGTGTTAAGGAAGGTCAGTGATGTTAACTACATGGTAGAACTGCTAGGCAGGAGGCAGGGGCACAAATTATACCATGTTAACATGATGAAAACTTACCATGATAGAGAGGCCATCATGCTGAGTATTTGCAGTGGATGGCAGGAAGAGTCTGATAGGGTTCTGGTGCCTGATCTCCTCAGTGAGACTTGGACTGACACCTCAGTGGAAGGGCTAGCAATGTCCTAGTGGCTATCCCCTACCCAGGTCCATGAAATCTGAGCAGTGTTACAGGAGTCTGGGGACATGTTCACTGAGAAACCAGGGTGCACCCACCTGATGTAGCACCATGTGGATACAGGGCCCCAAAGACGTATAAATCAGGCCTGTTACAGGGTGCCTGAGTGAGTCAGATAGACTCTGAGGGAAGAGATACAGGAGATGTTGGAACTGGGAGTAATCCAGAAGTCCAGCAGTCCCTGGGCCTCCTCAGTGGTGCTGGTACCAAAGAAGGATGGCAGCACCAGGTTTTGTGTAGACTACAGTAAACTAACTATTCACTCAGAGTGAGATACTCATCCCATGCCTAGGACAGATGAAGCCCTAGAGCAGCTGGGTGGGGCTAAGTATTTGAACACTACTGATCTTACCAAGGGCTACTGGTAGATGCCCTTGACTCCCAATCCTGGAGAGAGGTCAGCCTTTGTGACTCTTTTCTGCTTGTATGAATTCGCAAAGATGCTCTTTGAGATGAAAAATGCCCCAGCGACTTTCCAGAGGCTGGTAGATCATATCTTAGAAGGAGCAGGAGATTATACCCTTGCTTACCTGGATAATATTGCCATCTACAGCCATTCCTGACAAGAGCACCTTCAGCATGTCAGGGAGGTGCTGGGCAGACTGTGGAGTGCAGGGTTGACCATTAAGCCCAGTAAGTGTCAGGTGGGTATGGCAGAGGTCTCCTACCTGTTATGTAGAGTAGGGAGTGGAAAGATCAGTCCAGAACCTGCCAAAGTGGAAGACATTCAGGCTTGGCCTGCCCCTGTTACTAAAAAGCAAGTGAGGACATTCTTAGGGGCAGCAGTGCATTATAGAAAGTTTGTCCCCAATTATAGTACCATAGCTGCTCACCTCATAGACCTGGCAAGGAAAAACAGGCCAGTTAAGGTAGTGTGGACCCCAGCATGTGAGCAGGCATTCCAAAAGCTTAAAGAAGCTTTGTGAGGAGCCCCTGTGTTAGCCAGTCCAGATTACAACAAAAATTGTGTTGTGCAGATGGATGCTTCAAACCATGGGGTGGGGGCTGTACTTAGCCAGGTTTCCTGAGAGAGAGAGAAGAGCACCCAGTGGTATATCTCAGCTATAGACTCCAAACAAGGGAGAAATGCTATGCAGCTATAGAAAAGCAATGTCTGGGGACTGCAGAAACTTCAGCCTTATCTTTGGAAAAAAATTCACTGTAGTTAGAGACCTCAGTCCCTTAACATGGCTACATAGAGACAGCCAGCAAAATGCCAAGTTGTTAAGGTGGAGGTTAGGATTGCAAGCATATGACATGGCAGTACAGCACTGTAGTGGGATCAGCAATGCCCAACACAGATGGGCTCTCAAGACAGGCAATGGGGTAACATATTCCCAAATAGGCTTATTTTTTTCAAGCCATATTTCTTAAGGGTTACTTGAAAAACTAGCTTGAGTCTTCAACAGTGGGAAGAGATATGACAATAGGAGGTACTGCCAGCCATGCCAGGGAGAAGTAGGGCAGTGGATGTATGACTTGTAATAGCACAGCTAGCTGGAATTTTGTAAATTAGTATATGTCATTTGTATATCAACCTGTTCTGTACAGATGCTTATGCTGAAAATGTATGTGTAAGCTTTGCTTGTATTAATTGTGTTAAAATGTATCAACAGCGCACCCTACTGAATGAAGAGAAATGTACATGGATTATGGTATCTGAATTAAATGTATATATTTTAATAGAGAACGCTGTCACAGCAATGGCTAACCAGCTGGCTTATTTTAAGAAAAATAAGGGAAATATAAATTTATTTATTTATTTATTTATTTATTTATTTATTTAGTTATTTATTTCACATTTGTTAACCGGGTTAGTCCAACTGAGTTTGCAAACAAACCGATTTTCAGTGGAGACCTGATGGGAAAAGCCCCAGCAAACATAAATAAAGATAAAGTGACAATATACAAATATTAAATAACAATCACAATACAAAATAAAACAAAAAGCACCCAAAAAATGCACGAGGAGGACTCCAAAAAGAGAGTTTGTTAGTGAAGTCAGAGTTTAATATTCACTATTCGTCAAACAGACTTATTCAGAAACAAAACACTAAAGCATATCAATACATGTTTAAAAAGTCTTACTATTAGTACTAACCAATCACATGGCCCAGCTAATTAAATACTCAATAGAGTACTTAAAATACATTTCACATAAATATATGTACCCATACTCAATAAAAACATTTGTGAAAAATTATTAAGCACAATACACACTTAATAAGAAACTAAAACTAAGACTTATTTATAGTCACTTTTCTATTATTTAAAAAAAACATTTTATATTTACAACATCATTGAGGCCTGGATAAATGTAGTAGGCCAACCTAAATTGCCACTCAACCTCCCTCTGAGCAGCACAATTTTTAAAATTACCTCTCCTTAAGTCCTGCTCAACCACCTCTAAGACAGAAAAAAATAAACTTTTTCCAATTGCCACAACAATAGAATGTTTAAACAGAGCATTGTTGGAATTTTTTGTTTTTATCGCATACTCATGCTCTAAATTCCTTCTGTGAATGCACATATCGGGACAGACAGAACAGGATATGAGAACTGCCTGGATCCACATGGGTGGGGCAACAGGAATAAAGAAAGAGAAGCCATTCTAGACTTCTGTCTGGCAAATGGCTTGATAGTAGCCAACACATGGTTCAGAAAGAGAGAGAGTCACAATATCACATACAAGACTAGTCAACATGTAACTCAGGTAGCCTTCCTCCTAGTAAGGAAAAGGCAGTGGGGTAGAATCCATGATTACAAAGTCATCCCCAGTGAAAGAGTTGGCCCACAGCATAAACCACTAGTTGCCACAATCAGCTGCAAACAGTTGTGAGAGAAGGCTCTAATGTCAACAGAGACCAGGCTGAAGACCTGGAAGTTGACTGGAGAGAAAGTACAACATTTCAAGGAATTACTCAGGGCTCTAGCACCCCAAGAAGAGGAGGAAATAGTTGGAGTTGAAGAAGAATGACAGTGCCTAAAAACAGTATGTGTTAGGACTACAGAAAAAAATATGTGGCCAAGCCAGGTATGGAAATAAGGTACATAAGCAAAGCTCGTGGTGGAATTGCAGAAGTCCAGGAAGTCATCAAAAGAAAGGATGAGTGTAGGAAGAAGTGGGAGACAGAAAAGACTGACCAGGCTAGGAAGGACTACTGGCTGGCTAACAAAGAATCTTAAGAAAGAAGTTGGAATAGCAAAGAGCAAGGCATCAGAGGCACTGTACCAACTTCTGGAAAGTGATTCAGTAAGGGGCACAAAAAAACTATATCAGGTTGCAAGGCAAAGACAGGAATATAAAGACACCCTTCATAAGGGATGCCAGCAACAACCTGCTCACCAGGCTAGAGGCCATCAATGTCAGATGGAAAGAGTATTTCCAGCAGCTTCTGAATGAAGAAAATCCCACAGAAGCTGTATTGCCCCAGAAACAGCCTACAACGAGAGAAGAAGAGGAGCCCACCCTAGAAGAAGTAAGAACAGCACTAAGGAAGATGAATTCAGGGAAAGCAGCAAGCTCAGATGAGGTTACAGCAGATATGATAAAAATGCTGGGTGAGATCGGGGAGAAATGGCTCCTGAGGGTACTAATAGCAGTGTGGAGAGAAAGGCATACCCCAAATGACTGGAGAACAAGCATACTCATCCCAGTATACAAGAACAAAGGGGACATCCACAACAGTGGGCAGTACAGAGGCATCAAACTCCTATCACACTGCATGAAAGTTCTGGAGAGTGTGATTGATAAATGGATATGCAGAGTAGTAGAATGTAAGATGGGAGATGAGCAGTTTGGATTCAGATCAGAATGCAACACAACTGACTGATGTTTGCATTGAGACAGATACTTGAGAAGAAGCTAGAGATGAAGAGAGAGTCCAACTGGGCATTCCTAGACATGGAGAAAGCATATGACAAGTTCCCAAGAAAGCTGATCTGGGCAGTACTGCGGTGGTTTGAAGTCCCAGAATCACTGGTAGAATTAGTGCAGGCTATGTACAAGGACTCAATGACTCAAGTACGAACAGTGTTCGACCTCACAGAGAGGCTCCCAGTGGGAGTGGGTGTACATTAGGCTTTAGCTCTGAGCCCACTGCTGTTCATACTAGTGATGGATTAAATTAGCAAACAGGTTGGAGGGGAGGGATCAACAAATCTGCTGTATGCAGATGATGTGGCAGTGCAGGCAGACTCTGAGCTAGAACTTCAGCAAAGGATAGGAGAATGGAATGCAATCTGAAGGCACATGGGATGAAACTAAGCATATATAAGATGGTGGTAATGGTAGCAAACTGTGGAAATCAGAAGAAGCCGAGAATAGAGATAAAAGGGAAGATAGTGGAACAGGTAAACAGCTTCAAGTATCTGGGAGGGGTAGTTGAGGAGAAGGGTAGTCTGAATGAAGAGGTCAAAGCTAGAATCAGAGGGGCTGCAGCCAACTCGCATAGAGTATCAGGTGTAGTCTATGACAGATGAATGCCAAAGAAGCTGAAAAGTAAGATGTACAAGACAGTGGTGCGACCAGTACTACTATATGGTACAGAAACCTGGGCAGTAAAGGCAGAACAGTTGAAGATGCTAGAGGTGATGGAAATGAAGTGCCTGAGAAAGATGGTAGGATGCACATTGTGGGACAGATGAAGAAATGAGGACATAAGAGCAGAAGCCAAAGTAGCTCAAATTGCAGAAAAGATCAAAGAGAATGGATTATGATGGTTTGGGCACATGTGTAGAAAAGCAGAAAACAATCTGGTGAGGAACATTTGGGACAGACAGGAAGAAGGTAAGAGGAAATGAGGATGTCCAGCAAAGTGGTGGATGGATTGTGCGAAAGAAGATCTGCAACAATCAGGCATGAGTGTTGATGAAGGCAGGAGTGTGGCACTGAATCGAGAGAGTTGGTGACAGTTAACATGATACCCCGACCCCCTGTAGAAAAATGGGAAAAAAAGGGGGCTGATAATGATGATGATGATGAGAACTAAGATAGAGGTGTAGATTTTTTCATCACACCTGTAGGAATCCAGAGGGTTTTTCTCTTTTTAATATGGATGTAAGTTGTGAAGCAAGCACAAGCATATGTTCCCACCTGGATGATTGCAAAGTATCTCCACACAACCTTAAAAGCAGGATTTTGCCATCATGAACTGCCTCCAGGCCAGGAGGTTGCACATTATATTTAATTTGCATACAATCACTTCATGAATGGAGAGCAGATTGACAAATATTTATTTATTTGTTGTTTATTTATTTGCATTCGTTTACTGCAGTAGAACACTGCCACTAACCACACACAATATACCATCCTTCCTTTCTGTCCAGCTACTCTGTTGCCTGGGCTTGCTTACAAAATGCAAGCCAGTACTAGGCACAGTTAGGTTTAGATGGTGTAGAACCAAGTCAACAAGACTTCCTATTGACAGTTTAGTCAAAATAGCACCATCTGCAACATAGACTACTGGGAACAATGAACCTCCAGGAGTTATATATTTGAGCAATTGATTACTTTCCAATGATAACTATACTTTTGAGAATTTTGTCATAGACTTAGCACTTAGGTTATCTCTTACCTACTCTGACGGAGTGAGCATCACTCAAACCTTGTAACAGACCTTGCATTTCTGCTAGATATCAGAAGGTTAGTTTGGGCCTTCCAGCCTTTCCTTCTAAAAAGCATACGTTGCATTGCACTCTACAGAAACAGACTGATTCCTGACACTACACATTCACAGACATCTGAGCACACGCACACACACACACACACACACACACACACACATGCACGCACGCACGCACGCACGCATGCACACGCACACACACACACACACACACACAAAGTCACTCCCATATAAATGCACACACTCACCTGAGATTAACTTAGTGCATTATTCCTTTAGTATTAATTTACAGTCAAATTCATACATTGACATACCATTGCATTACTCATTTTGGCTAAACCAGACAAGTAACAACACTGAATAATTTATGTTTTAAGTATAGAACATTTGCAGACTTGCTTGAGCCTTCAGTGAGATACAGGCCGAGGTCTACTAGGCTTTACCATTTGAGAAATTTAGACTTACAAAACCAAGGATAAATAATCTGTAATAAGAAAATGAGTCATTCAAAGGTTTAATAAGCAAGTGAATTATAACAGCCTTTCCATGCAGAACACAAAACATATGATTCTGAATGCTAAATGAAATTTTTCTGTGAAACAGTAGATGTAAGGTGGCAGATATATGGAATTTAGTTCATATATGCCTTTCTACACTGAGATAGCAAACCCTCCAATGCCACTGTATGCTATAGAGCTAAGGGCAAGAACCATGCACCAGATGCCACAAGTGTTCATAGTATATCATTTATTTTTTCACAGCTAAAGTGTTACTATCCTGTGATATTGCAGCCATTCAGAAACAACCTAACCAAAGAGGCAATAATACTTAGGTTCATAGGTTCATAGGTTCATACTAGGCTATCTGCCCGATGGCATTTACAAGCCTAGCCCATCGTTTTGTGGCTTACGCCACCCCTTTAGTATGGGGAACTATACCCATTATTTTGCTGTGCCTCTGTCGAGCAGTGACACTGAGGTAATCCCTGGGGTATATCTGCGATCTCCCATCCATTGGTCAAGATTTCTCTTGAACAAGGCCAGCGAGGTGCTCTGCCTCACATGTACCGGGATTTTGTTCCACAGCATAGGGAGTCTTTGGGTGATGAATCTATCCCTCCAGCACGTCCTATTAATAGCCGTGTCAAGGTTTAAGTCTCCGCCCTTGTGGCTCTGATGGATCTAGATTTTTGAGGTGAAGCATATTCATCAAATCTGGGTTTGACATGGCCTTGTATGTTAGGCAAAGGTCACCTCTGAGCAAGCGGTGGCGACTGAATAGAGCTGGAGTTCTTTCAGTCGGGCAGCATAGGACAGATTTTGAGACCCTTTATCCTTTTGGTGAGGAACTTTTGTGGCCTCTCCAGCTGCTGCAAGTGTCGGGTCAGATACATTCCGAATGGGGCATTGTACTCAATCATTGGTCTGATGAGTGATGAGTAAAGGGAGACTATGACCTCCCTTGATCTAGATGAGAATCCCTTCATGATAAGGTGGGCAATGTAGAAGGTCTTCCTAGCTACTTTAGCTACATGGGTGTCGAATGACAGACTACTATCAACCTGGGTCCCCAGGTCCCTGATAACTTCTTCTGTGCTCAGTGGATTGCCACCTATTTGGTAGCTAGGGGTAACCTTGTTTTTCCCGAAGGGTATGACTATGCATTTTTTGGCATTTAACTTTAGGCCGTGGCTCTGGCACCACTTGTACTACAGAAACATCTAGCAGGTTAAGAGACTGCTGTAAAATGCTGTTGAGGATAATCACAGTACTGGCAGCACTGCAGATGTATCTGTAAGTACTTGTTCACGAAGCTTAACTATCAGAAGAAAACCACAAGACCTTAAAGTGGCCTGAATGTTTAGGAGTGGGAAAATGGCTCATTGGTAAAGTAGGGCAGCTGGGTCTTGCAATGGTGGTGCATATCATTAATGAGAATATCTCACCATAACTAACAGGTAGGTTAGATATATGGAACAAACTTTCTCCGTGACATAATTACCTTCATTTCCTTGGTAACTGTATGAAAATCCAAGGAGCACTGTCTGGTTAAGTTACTTGCTCAGTCACACAAAAGGCAAAAGGATATTGACACTTTCATATATTGTGCAGAATTGTATAAAATGGATTGTATAGAAGCTACTCCAAGTAAATACCACCACTACACATTTAAAACTATTTTTCAAAATGCATTCCTCTCAGCAACCATTGCAATATACCCCTACCCCAGCACAGCAACCATTCCCCATTAATTATATATGCATTACTAAACTAAATCACATTGCAGTGCTCCAAACCCAAATACTGATAATAACCCTACCATTAGTTTAATTTGTAACATCTTATCACTCCAGCAGGCACCATGACCCCAATCCTACTAAAGTCACTCATTATTACATATTACTCTAACATCCAAACAACAAATCAGTAATAATTTCCCCTTACTTAAGTAGCTGGACAAATGCCTCAGTGAATCACACACTCACTCCAAACCACTTTTGCTTAACAAACCCAAATATAAACAACTGTCCAAACACATCTCAATATGCCTAATCTTCCACTGTGGGAACATGGACTCTAACCCAGGTCCTACCCAAGGTACTACCTGTTTACATATTAATGCAAATGTAGAAAAAAATGGCTCAGTCCCATACTACAGCAGCCAAACTAAAGCTTATCAACATGAATGCGAGAAGCATATATAGTAAAGTAACAAACTTCCATGCATGGGTTTCATATCACACACATCAACTCCTCTCTTAACTTAGACCAGGTTAAAATGATCAATAAAAGTTAAAGATATACTTCCTCCTGAGTAAAGCGTACTAAATGATAGGAAGGATGAAAAGGATGGAGAAGTAGCCCTGCTTTTCTCCACTTTACTGCAACTTACTCACAATCTGTCCCCCAATTTATGAATACTGAATTGCTTATCACCTTGCTTAAAATAAATACCACAAAAGTATCTGCCTTATTATTATATACATTCCCCAAGTAACAACATCTCCACTATTGAAGATATACTCTCATGGGTACCCAACAATATCCCATAAAAAACTATAATCCTGGGAGATTTCAACATAAACTGGACCTCAGCTATCAGAGATATGCCTCAGCAATCCACAAACCTATATCTCTTCAACCAACGCATCAACAATCCTACCAGACATAAAAATAATATTATAACCACTAGTTTGGATTTGGTACCAACATGTGATCCCATTAGAATTACATCCACTGGAAAACTCCCTGAACACCATGAATAATCACCTACTAACCAATGGCAGCAGGCATCTCTTACTCAGCCCAAAGTAACATATTTTTGACAATGTACACAACACAACATAATTCAAGAAAAATACATTTGCATTGGCCATAAAATCATGTAACTGGAATCCCTTTAAAAATCTTCCACTTGATGAAACAACACTGCAAATTAACTGGGAAAACTACTCATGTACCAACTCCTTTGCTCAACGCTTTCTGGAATTTATAAACTCCAATGCCCTGGATCAACTTATCCACACCCCCACCAGGGGCAACAATATCCTAGATCTAGTCATTACCAATATGAGTGACTGGTGTTCCACACCTGAAGTCAACGCCTCATTGGTCCGATCCGACCATAAGCTAATTACCCTAGATATCCACATCCTGCCTCCACCCCCCATTAAGGAAACCATGGTAAAAAAATTTCTCCAAAGCCAACTTCATGCTTCTTAAGACAGAATTGGTGAACTTCATGACACCCATGCAGATGGACAATACAGTTACGACTACTGAATCCTACACAATTTCACTTTATAAGCACTTACATGAGTGCATGGATCGTGCTATCCCAAACAGAACCAAGACGCTATCCTCCAAAAAAAGGAAGCCAATCTGGTGGTCCCCTGCCATAAACAAACTGTACAACAGAAGGATGAAACTCTTGCAAAAGAGAGTAAAATCCCACAAGTGGAGGAGCTCCCTGGTCAACCACAGTAAGAAGCTGTGTTCCCTGATAAAATCCTCCAAAGCTAGTTACGAAAACAAAATTGCCACTGATTCTAAAGACAACCACAAAGCATTCTATAGCTATGTCAAGAATCTCAATGGCAACACTCAGATCTGCTCTGAGTTACAGCACAATGGCACTAAATATACAGACCCAACTGATATTGCCAACATCCTGGCAGATAGGTTCTGTGCTAAATTTACCCCCTTCCCACCCCCTAAAGAGCCCACTTCTATACTGGAAGAATACAAAGTTCCTGTAATCACGGCTGCACAGGTAAAAACCACACTCTCCAAAGCCAAGAACACAGTATCCATGGGACCAGACAACATCCCTGACTGTATTCTACATGAACTACAGAACGAACTGGCACCCCACCTAAGTACCATGTTCAATCATAGCCTCACCTCAGGCTTTGTGCCTGCTGAATGGCGCACAGCAACAGTTATCCCACTCCACAAGGGGGGAGTCACCATAGACCCCGGGAACTACCGCCCCATTAGCCTGACGAGCCTGGTCTGCAAGGCCATGGAACGTATCATCATGGAACTTATAAACAAAGACATTGGTAATCTCCAAACTCTTGTTCCCACTCAGTTCAGGTTTGTAAAAGGCAGATCATGTCTCCTAAACCTGATAGACTTCTTTGAAGCAGTCACCAAAGCCGTAGACAAGGGTAAGGTGGTTCACACAGTCTATCTAGATCTTGCCAAGGCTTTCAACACCATCCCCCACTCTGGAATTATAGATAAACTCACTAAACTAGGCATAAATCCCTATGTCACAAGATGGGTTGACAACTGGCTCACTGACAGAACCCACACTGTGAAAGTAGCAGACTCCAAATCCGACTTCAGACCAGTGACAAGTGGAGTACCACAGGGTTCAGTCCTAGGTCCTCTCCTGTTTGGTATCTACTTCTCTGAAGTACAGGCTAACACAGAAGGTCTTTGGCAAATGAAGTTCACAGATGACTGCAAACTAGGAGCCATAATCGAAACTCCTAATGATGTGGACATCCTACAAAAGGGCCTCACTGAGGCAGATCCCTGGTGTCAAAGCCATGGCCTCAAGCTCAATGCCAAAAAGTGCATTGTCATCCCCTTTGGTAAAAACTCTGTACCCATGAACTACAACATAGGCGGTAGTATACTTAACACCGAAAGTGTGATAAGAGACCTTGGGACACAGGTGGACAGTAGTCTCTCCTTTGATAATCACATCGCCACAGTAGTCAGGAAATCCTTCTACATGGCACACCTCATCACAAAAGGTTTCTCATCCAGAAAAAAAGAGGTCATTGTTCCCCTCTACTCATCACTCATTAGACCCATTATAGAGTACAACGGCCCTTTTGGTATGTACCTCACAAGACATCTACAACAACTGGAAAGGCCGCAGAAATACCTCACAAAGAGGATTACTGGCCTCAAACAGATGCCCTCATGAGACCGTCTCAAAAATCCAGCTTTACTCCGTGCATATCGCCTACTCAGAGGTGATCTCTGCCTAACATACAAAGCTATGTCAAACCCAGAGCTGTTGGACATGCTCCACTTAAAGAAATCCCAATCCCTCCAAGCTACACGCTCTAGGGACCTAAACCTTGCCACCACAATAAACAGAACATGCCGGAGGGATAGATTCCTGTCCCAGAGACTTCCCATACTCTGGAATAAACTACCTATCTATATCAAACAAAGCTCCTCATTAGCACTCTTCAAGAAAAATCTTGATGATTGGATGGGAAATAGGAAATTCACCCCGGGGATCACCTCTGTGGCTCTGCTCGACAGTGGCACAGGAAAATTATTTTCTTGGGTGGAAAAGCCAGGGTACCTTTTTGGCTGGGCTTGTATAGGCCCCAGGGCCGATAGCCTAGTACCTACCTATGAACCTGTGAACCTATGAACCAAATGAACCAAACGTTTCTTAGCATTCTAAGTGAAATGGCTCTTGTAAGAAGAAAAAAAATGAAACTAAATTCTTTCCAATAGCTTAGACATTCAGCCATACAACTGATTAGACATCTAGGTAAATCATTGTCAGCATGGTTAAAACATAAACACAGCAGATGCACCAAACCTTCAAACAGCTTAGAAATCCCCCTAAAAAAGTAAATGAAGAAAAGAAAAAGATGTTTTTATGCTATAAAAAGCTAACTCCCAGAAAAACCCAAATTGCTCTGGAAATCAGTGAATGAATCACTTTGCCTATGTAGGGCCAAACAGTCAATGTCATCCCTAGCTTCCCCTCTGATACTATCATCACTAACCTCATATTAACTTTATCTAACTCATTACTAACCTTTTCAATAACAGCAATGCCTATCTGCCCATCAACATGTACCCTATTTCTCTTAATGCCAGTTTTACCTTAAAACCAGTCCCCACAGACTCAATAAAAAACTGCATCAAAATTAAACCCCACATCTCTGGCTACAAACAATCTTCTAGCAGATTATCTTAAAATGTCCACAGAAGCCATAGCCTACCCAGTTTCCATTCTGCTCTACAGGTTAGTCCAGAAAGAGTGCACTCCACCCATCTGGAACAGTCCGTACATCTTACCACTAAATAAGTGGGGTAAATCTGTAGAGCTATCTATCACCTGACTGTCATCCTTCCATCCCTCTCATAAATCCTTGAAAAATGTGTCCGTACCCAATTGTTGCTGAACACCCTTTGTCCCGCTAAGTGCTGCAGTTTCTTTTTAACAATGAAATTATGTCCCCTCTACAAAATGGCTTCAGACTCAGTCACAGCACTGCATCAGCACGTCTGGGCTTCAAAAATTCTGTTAACCTCAACAGAAAAAAATGATACAATAGTCTCCTTTCTATTCTAATATCTGTAAGAAGCATTTTACATTATGTTGCACAGCATACCTCTTCAAAAATTAAAAGTCATAGGATTCTCAACTCAGCTTTACAAAGGTTCACTAGCTATCTTTCAAACAAACAACAAGCTGTCAAGTGGGTTCCCAAATTATTTTCCTTTCCTCCAGTTCCAGCAGGGGTACCCCAGGTTTCAATTTTAGGACCTTTACATTTCAACATTTTAATAAATTACTTCTGCCAGCCACTTATCATGCCAGTCTGGGACAATATGCAGATGCCTCTATGCCTAACATATAACAGAAAATCTTAAATCGCTGCAGACAAAACACAAGACTCATTTTCCTGCATTGGGTAATGGCTTAATAACTTCCATCTCCTGCTAGGTTCCAAAAATAACAAATTATTCCTCTTCTCTCCCAAATCTCACAATGATACAAAGGCATATTTAACCACTACGTCCCTAAACAACACTCAGATTTATCAAGCTACTCATACAAAACTACTTGGGGTCACTATTGGTGATAACCTAAAACTTGACTTATACATACAAAAAGTATTTAAAAAGACATATCAGAAACATGCGACCATTTATCTCATAAATGAATTTCTCACAGATGACAACAGAAAAAAATTACTGCTTCTGCCTTTCTACTTCCAACATTACTTTATGCATCATGCATACCCACTAATCTCACTCCAACATGTTTATTAAACTACTGTCATCCTACCATAAATATCACAAAATTTGCATGCAACCATCTCTATTAGTCTTATCATTCTGTTGCCCTCCAAAAAACTGTTACACTCACCTATTTAAGGCATACGATCTAGTCAATAAACCAAGTAAATGCCCCAGTCTGAAGACTGCCATTATACCATACACACTGACAAGAAGTCTGTGATCAACATATAAATCCTTCCTAGTCATACACAAAGCTACCAATTCAGAAGGCAAAATCTAATATGGCAACCAAATCTCCAGAATATAGAATTATCTTTCTCTAATCGTAAATTCAATGACAACCTTTCCTCATTCAAAATGCAATGGACTCACTGCTATGCCCTTGTAACACACCAGGATAATCCTGACATCTCCCAGACTTTACTTTCCCTCTCTGATCCCATCACATAACCTTGCAATATGTAAGCCCATTGTAATAATTAAGAGGGTCCCTGTCTAAATAAATTTCACATAAAAAAGAAAGACTCATTCCTGATCCACTACTTGCCCTGGGCATAAATCTCATTTTTTTTCATTCATATTGATTCTCCTAATTAAAGTTCTGAGGTGACTAGCAATAGTTCATTGACTAAGGAGCAAAGCAAACTGATAGATTACTTTAAAAATCTGCATTGGATCAGCAGCTCCTGATTTTCTGAGAGACTCTCAGTTGTAGTCTCCAAGGTGCAGACCTACCAAACATTAGCATCATGGCAGCAATTCTGTGTGGAACAACAAAAACCTGAGAAAAAGTGTTAGAATGCTGCAAGATACATTTACTTCCAGTACTTGGTGAGTAACAAGGTTAGTGGGAGATTTAGCTGCCCAAATTTAGATGACCTGGAGAACAGAACTCATGAGTGAAATGGGTTCCCCACACCATTGCAGAAAAGGACCTGTGATAATTTTTTGGGAAGGTGTTAGAGAAAGATATTCAGTTGCTGGCCTTTCTAAACCCTACAATTGACAGAATCCACCAAGTTGGCTCCTCACACCAAGGAGAAGGTAACAGAAGACGTATTCTTATTGTCTTCAAATCAGTTAGGACAAGGGACAGGCTGTTGCTTTATAGTCACAAAAATAAGGGTGTTCAAAGGAGGAATTATTTGTTAAATTTCTTAGCAGATTTCTCCAAGTGGCTTTATAGACTAAGGCAGTCTATGATGCCCTACATGAAGGCTTAAATGACTATGGCTTTAAAGCCATATTGATATATCCTGCAATGTTAGTTGCAGAGGTTTGCAGCAGAATGATTGTACATGATGCACAGGAGGCTGAAAAGTTTGTGACAGGGTTGAAGACACAGCTTAACTACATTGCTGAAGAGGAGGACAAGGGTCACTGGATAGATAAAGAAATGGAATGGGAGCTCGTCCATACCAAGAGGCAAAGGCTAGCACTTCCCAGCAGAGTGTCTAGCCTGCACAATAAAGACATCCCCATGGATCCATAATCCCAAATGGCAAAGAAATGCAGCCCATGTCTTGTTCCTCTGTGAGGGAATGGGCTTCCTCCCCCTCATCTACCTCTTCCTGTGTATCTGTTAGATCAGGTATCACTTAACTGTACAAATATATAGGATTCCCTTTGCATACGTCTAGAAATGCAGATGTATTAAAGCAGGCTTCCCAGCTTGCACAAAGTTTCAATAAATCAGTGAGAATAACCATCAGTCAAGAGTACTAATAAGAGCAGAATGTGCTGTATATTTGAATACAAACACATCTGGTTTGTATGCTAGACAAGGCGAAACAGGAGTGTAGAACATTACAGGGTTTTGATATTATTAGGAAATACTTCAGATACAGTTAGTTAAGTTAGTTCATTTGGACTGATATACAGAAAGTCATTGCAGTGCCGTCCTCAGAAGGCAGTACAGGCACTCGAGAGTGGGTGCAGAAGTCAGGTCAAATATCCAGCATTCCAGAATATTAGCACTGTTATCCAGCATTCCAGAATATTACAGAATTTCTACAGATGTTTTGTTTATCAAAGGAATATGAATATGAATGCAGATAACTGTTTCACTTTATCAGCACTGCTATTGGAAACAGTATTTGGATATTATTGACTGCTGCCTTCACTGTACATAATAAAGCATTCTTAACAGAACTACAGTGTATGTAGAATTCATTGTAAAAAATGCAACAAGACTTGGCCCATAAAGGAGGGACTGGCACCTGTTCAGAACAGTTCTGGGTAAGTAACATATAAGACATTCATTCCAGTTTCTTTCAGCTGTTTCCAGTCGTTTCATCTCATTCCAGTATTATACAATTTTTCATTAGCAAAGTATATTACCAAAGAACACCTGAAGCTCATGCTAAGCCTAAGGGATTGCACAAGAAATCTAAACTGGACCAGTAAGAGAAGGTGGCCTTCCAGGACTGGAATAAATGGGGGGCCAAGAAGACCATGCAAATCCCTAGAGTTCAACACTTCCCTGGAGAAAACAAGCCCATCGAGTGGAAAGCCTTGGTCCTAGATCTTCTCATGATCCACCAGCTCAACGAATGGGCATTGCTGGAACTCAGAGGGTTTGAGCGGGTTAGATATAATCATTGCAGATAGTTTATTTAGCAGGACTCACAATTGGCAATGACTTAAGCCAGATCCATGTCATTGCTATCTAATCCAGTTGCTTGCCAGTGGTATGAACTGCATATATGATTTGACTGGCCATGAAATGTTTCTTGTTTACTACTATGATAGTTACTGACCATATTTCTTATTTAACTGTTAGATATCTTTATCTTTATATGCAGTGATAGTAATACAATTTATCTTTTTTGGGGGGAGGGGTGTATTCTGGCAGTAGATGTTTTATCCTGCAAATGTTTCCTTTTCTTGCAGCCAGCAACTGGCTTGACTCTACAGTGTGCACGTGTGTGTGTGTGTGTGTGTGTGTGTGTGTGTGTGTGTGTGTGTGTGTGTGTGTGTGTGTGTGTGTGTGTGTGTGTGTGCTCTCTCACATACTTGTACAACAGTTTCTTGAGTATGGTTGATAGTGGTGCTGTCATTCTTCCCACATGTAAACCAGGTGAGAGTCAGTGTTTAATGGTCTAACAGCGTACCTCTCAACCTCTTAGATTAAGAAATATGCACAAAGCCATAAATAATGGGGGGACAAAGGCCCAAAAATAGAGACTCTTTTCAAATATTACTCTTACAAACTCAGAATGTTGATGGAATAGCAGTTTTTGCATTAACATGAATTTTCTGAAGAGTATGAATTGGGAAACTCAAATGTCTATGTCTTTTTTTCTGAATTTGACCCTCAATGATTTGCCAGAAAACCACAATTTTATGAGAAACAGACCAAAAATATGCAGTAAAAATATGGACATTCTGTGAAAATCGATACAGTTAAGAGGTAAGCGCAACAGTTTTCACTTGTGTTCTGTGGCTTCCAACATGTAATGAAATGCAAACAGCAGAGTCCTCTAAGGTGACGGTACTTACTCTCACTCATTCCAGTGACTGTTACCTGTTGGCAGTACTACCATTAAATGTACCTACACTTTTGATTCTAATTGTGATTGTTCAGGTTGTAATTGTACTTAATTAATAGCAATTTCTTTTTAATATAGGGGTGCACATGACCACTTGAGTACTGAATATTTTTCTATGAACATTTTATATACTAGTTACGGTAGTTAACTAAGAGGTTGTATTTCAGTTTTACACTTTTTAGAAAGGTAAAAGTGTGACTGATGATAAGTGATTTGTGTAGCCCAAAAGGAACACTCCATTTTATGACAATGTATTATTGCCTGAGTTGCAGGGTTTAGTACCAGCCTGTAGGGTGCTATAAAATTTTCCCACAGCCAGCAGGAAGGTCCCTATCTGAGCAGAGGTGCTGGCTCAACTCCCAGGGAAGTTATTTTCACTCAGCAGGATGTCTTTCAATATTCTGCATAGGAGAGAGATGACTCAGCAGTCCAGAACTGCCGACAAAGTTCAAATTCTCCCATGATTGGTCAATAAAGGACCTTGCTCAAGTGTAAAGTTCTTCTCACAATTATTCCAGATCATAAGCTCAGAGTTCCTCATGTTTCATAATTCCTTACAAGTGTCAGGCGAAAGGGAAAGGGTTGATAGTTGATTTGGGAAGGAAAATTTGACAGGGAGGAATGGACAAAAGGAAACATCTATGCTCCTAAAGAGGGCGATAAACGTTTCTTTGTTTAATTTCTTAGGATCTGACAGGAAACTACCAAGTTGTTCCAGTTTAACATGTTAGCTGGGGATTTTAAACAAGTGATTAATGAATACAAGAAACGTGTTTTGTAAGATAGAAAGTACCACAGGCAGTGCCAGGCAGTGTTGAAGGCCTGGATGCCAGGCAGCGGTGAAGGCCTGGATGTCAGGCAGTGCCAGGCAGTGTTGAAATCCTGGATGCCAGGCAGGGAGTAGATGGATGTGCACAGGAAATTTTATCTGGAGGACAAAGTCACAACATTCCCCATGGATTTAACTCAGCAAGAAAGAAGATTTAACTTCATTCTAATTCAAAAACTCTTCAGACATAAATAGGATTTTCTGACCATGCCCCCCTCACCTTGCCCTTGGGGTTTCAGAAATTGGAGATGGGCTGATTTTAAATGGAATTCTGGCAAGAACAAAAGTGTCTATTGTCACAGATGTATTGAATAGAAACATGTGCCCGGACACATCCTTCAACAGACTTCAGTAGGAGGTTTGTAAGACAGCCATCCAAAGTGATTTACTAAAACAGAAATGGGCCAGAAAGTGCCTGAAGGAAGGATGAAGATGTAATCCTTGAGTTGAAAAACAGGGAACTGAGATCAGTGCAACAAAAGTAAAATTGAGCTATGGTGGTCTAAAACATGTCCTGGACATGGAAGTGGCTTTATCCAAAGAAATTAACATACTTGAGCTCTCCAAAGCTGAAGCTAAGCTCCTCGGGAAGGGCTAAACCTGGTGATTAAGAAGATAAGGTGACCTGAAGCACATAGTTTGGTTGTTAAAGAAATGGGTCAATAGCATATGAAACCCTTTGGTCACTACCCATTCAGAAGTAACTTCACCCACTCAGGAAGTAACATCATAGATGATGACAATCTTAGGACAGCCTTCTGCAGTTTCTATACCTCTTTCTCTACAGATTATTTATTGACAGAAATGAGCCCTCCTGGACAGTAGTGTCATCAAGGACCAGCAATGTAAGCAACTACAGCAGCAGGGATCCAAACAAATGTATCACTTGCTATGAAGTAGCTAAGACAATGTCTCAGTTTAAACCTAATAAATCCCTGGACATGGATGTCTTTCCAGGTGAACTTTATGTAGGGCTTCTTTTCCTATCATAACCAGGCTGTTATTAGTAATCCCTAAACCCAAAAATGGAACACTCACTTTTGGTGATTTTATACCCATCTCCCTCATCAAGCATGATTTGAAAATACTTGCTGAGATATTGGCCAACAGACTTGATACTCTCTTGTAACAGCTAATCCAGAATGGTCAAATGGGGTTATAAAAGGGAAGGAAGGACCACTTTCAGTCGAAGGTGAGAGCATTTTTTTGACATCCAAAAAGTATTTGATAGGGTCACTTTTAACGATCTATGATATAAGAGCTTTGAGACCTCCTTGCTGAATTCAAAGAAAAGTCTGTATACTGTCCTATCATTTATAGTCCTGGTAAATGGGAGTTCCCAGGACTATTTAATTATTTTATTAGTCATAGAGAACCTGAGGCCAGCTCTTCTCTGGATAAGTCAGTTCCTTCCTAATTTTGCAGTCAATTGTGTGTTAATGAATAAAAACTTGCCAAATGTATTGGAAAGTGTTTTGCATGTTCTTCCTCTCTTTGGGAGATCAGAAGTCTGGTTTGCAACCTTTCTAAGTCTGGTAATTCAGTGTGGCATATCAGACTATATTCTAGAAAGCCAGTCAGTCTATTACAGTTGATAAGGTCACCAAGTACTTATGCCTAAGTTTATCAGGGATTCTCTGTACCACTGTGGAGGATAATCTTTAGGAACTAATGGAAGAAATTAAGGCTCTCTTGCCAAGGTTAGATAATTGTAATCCTATCATAATATCATAATAAGAGATTCAGAGGCTAAGGTATGTGCTGAATTGAATTTAGTATTGAATTGTTCCCAATGTAATTTGTCAGAAGAACAAATAGCTGTATTAAACCTTGGTTTGAAGTTTGTGCCTACAGTAATACCAAGAAGCCAGGTATTGAAACAGAAAATATTTAGGTTTGTACCTAAACTGTATTTGAGATATCATTTTTCTATGCATTTTTCTATGCATTTAAACAAATCTATTTTATGTGATAGAGATGTATGATTATCCAATAGTGATTCAGATACAAGTTTTTTTTTCATGCTGGGAAGATGAGGAGGAATTTTTAAATGATGATAGCAGTAGTGATGTACAAATTTTGAATACATATTGTAAAATAGATGTATCTAGCATCCCAACAGTAAGCAAGTATATTCCCCCTTTTGACAATATACATATATCTCATTTTAATTCCATGATAAATTTTGATGGTGACAATATTTGTAAAAAAGTAGGAAAAAGTGATATAGATTATAATCTGACTTTGAAAGAATGGCAAGCATTAAAAGTATTATATAATAGGAAGGACTTAGTAATAAAACCTTCGGATAAGGGCAATAAAATAGCAATCATGAATGTCTTACAGTATTACAAGATGTGTATGGAGCACTTAGAGAACACTGGAGTTTATATAAAGTGTGATAGAAAGGAATATGAACAATAGTGAGAAGGTTGTTTTTTTCTGCTTGCAGAAAGTTCACAAAAGTTTAGAGAATCCCTCTGGTAGGCCCATAATATACTTCTTGCATAACATCAGTCTAGCGTTACATAAAATCTTGATGCCCTATGCACAAAAATCGCCAGCATATATACAGGACAGTTTTGACTTTTTGGCCAAAGTTTCTCCTATAATTTGGAATAAAGAGAAATATTGGCTGGTCCTGGATGCTAAAAGCTTATACACAAGTATTAAGCATGAAGATGGAATTAAGGCTATCAAATATTTTATAGGGGATAGTCCTTTTTCCTATTTTATTTCAGATTTGGTAGATTTTTGTTTAAAAAATAATTATTTTTATTTTAATAATAAATTATGTAGGCAAAAACAAGGTACAGCAATGAGGGCAGCTTTTGCCCTCATGTACTCAAATCTTTTAATGCTTTTTTTGAGATTTCTTTTTTGTTTAAGTTAGTTTTTATGCAAACATATGTTAATTTTTATTTTCATTAAATAGACAATTTAATATTTATATGTGAGAATGGCTGGGAAGAAGTAGAAAATTTCATAAAAGAGTTGCATAAAAATCCACTTGGTTTAGCTTTTGATGGCCTACAGAAGGGTAATAGAGTCATATATTTAGATCTTGTGTTAGAAGGCAATAATAATGGAAGGATTGTAACAAATATTCATAGAAAATTTATCGATGGTAGCCAGTACCTTTGGGCTACCAGCTGCCATCCACCACATGTCTTGAAACTAAAGCTTTACCTTCTGGTGAAATGTTACGTATGTCTACGTTATGTAGTGATAAAGCTTTATTGGCACAAGAGATGAATGAAACTATAAAGATGTTTATAGCAAGCGGTGACAACATTTGTGATATACAGGAAGCCCGTAGTAGGGTTTGGAAGGAAATAGAAAGGTTAGGTAATAGGAGGGGGAGTTTAAGATCAACTTTTGTGACTAGGGCTAGTGAAGGAGAGAAAAAAATAGTGGATCTTATATATTTTGTAATGGGTTACAATATCAAAAGTAAGGAAGTAAAGGAATTAATAGAACATTATTGGAAGTATTTAATACAGGACAAATTTTTGGCCAGTATTTTTCCACGAAAGCCCTTTTTTTCTTATACTAGGGGAAAAAATTTAAGGGATATTGTTGTTCATGGCATGTTTACCATGCCAACCATAGAGTTAATTAGAGCTCCTTCTGTTAAGGGAACATTAAAATGTGGTAGGTGCAATATATGCACCCACATTGTAACTACTTTTCACAGCATGAATCACATAAAATTTGAACCTAGGGGCTCTTTCTTTTGGGGGGTTATATATGTCGTAAGTGCCCGAGTCACCTATATTATATAGGTGAAACAAAGAGAGAGTTCCGTATAAGGTTCATGGAACATTTAAGGGGCATAAAAAATTGTAGGGAAGATAAAGTGATTGTTACACACTTTAAAATGTTCCATGAAAGTAATACTGATTTATTGCAATGTACTATTTTGGAACAAATTGAATGCATAGATGTCACAGATGAATTATTAAAACAAAAGTTATTGAATAAAGAAAGTATTTATATTTTAAAATATAATACATTAATTCCTAAAGGTTTAAATAATAAATTGAATTGGAAGTGTTTGCTTTAAAAGTTGATTGCTTAATTGGTTGATGAGATGTAATTAGGAATGTAGAATATAAAGCGTGTTTTTTTAACTTTTTTATTCCATGAAGTTGGTAACACCAAGGCTCTAGAATAAATTATTCTTGTTTTATAGTACATGGTTTCTCCTTTTTACTTTTAAGTAATAAGAACAGCATTTGGTATCTTGTTGTGCTTTTGATAAATGTGAGGAGGTGGAAGTGTTATTGCAAAATATATTATTGAAAGTCAGTCTATTACAGTTGTTAAGGTCACCAAATACTTATGCCTAAGTTTATCAGGGACTCTCTGTACCACTGTGGAGGGTAATCTTTAGGAACTAGTGAAATAAATTAAGGCTCTCTTGCCAAGGTTAGATAATTGTAATCCTATTTCTCACATTTTGCCTAGCCATCCAAACCTATGTTCTGACTATGTTTATACATCCAGTATCTCCAGTATAATGTCCTCTAATGATGTTCATGCAATGAAGGATAAGGCTTTACCAGTTTCAACAGCTTGATTTGGTGTGTATTAGAAATCCTAAATTTGTTAGATTAGACGGAAGACAGAGCTGAGTTTTAGTTTTATCTGGGTTAAGGAGGCTGTCATAAATATGTACTAGTTTAAGGTTAGAAGTCTTTGTCTCATTATGTGCATTTTTTTAAGAATTGAACCAGAATTGAGGGTCCTCTTTTAATGGAGTCTAATATGTTTGAGGAAAGAAAAATTATGCCTTATTTAACATAAACTGTCACACTGACTCACAGTTAAATTCATATGGAAAGAGGTATCTAAAATGTGCAGCAGGATTGGTGGGGCCCGAAGAGGAATGGATTTGTTTTCACACAAGCACTTTTACTAATTTGCTATGGGCTCTAAGATTATGGCCAATCCAGGTAACACCGATCTTTAGACTGTATATTGTATTGACAGGGACACACCTGAACCAGAGTGGGTGGAGCAAATTTATGGCGTACAATGCAAGGCAACTGTCTGTACTGGGCTGTTCTCAATGCCTCCGTATGACTACTCATATTTTAAAGAAACTGTATCAGTCTTAGCTATTCTTAATTCCCTCTCTAAATCATGGAAACAGGTTCTGTTATTTCTTAAATAATTACTTTCTTAATTAGATTAGTATAATATTAGATTTTTTTATAATGCTCTGACATTGCTTTTATTGCTAAGCTGACATTGTTGCTATTGTTATTACAGAAGTTTTTGTTATTCACAATGGTTTATTTTTCTTCTGTTGTGCAACAAAGTTCTTGATTTGAAAAAAAAAAGTAATACCATATCTGGAAAGAATTATGCAATGCAGGTGATACAAAAATCAACAAATGAGGATCCTCTTTCAATGGTACCTAACTCCATGCAGGTGACTGAGGTTAGGGATGAGGCAGAGTAGCCGATACTAGAAGTGTGGTCATGACGCAGTGAATAATGTCCACATGTTCTGCAGATGACGCATTGTAAGAGCCAACTAGGACTTCCTGATAAAAGTTGTCAGATATATTCTCTGAGACAATTCCATTACATTGGAAGATTTGGATTTTTGGTATTGTGCCTAAAGTTAAGTCCCACCTTCTTCCTATGATAGAGGTCTACTGGGTACCAGAGAATGTTGTTAAATTCTGTGCACTAAACAATGTTAAATGAAGGGGTCACCATCAATTGAGGCTTAGACCATCTTCTTCAAAAGGATCTAGTTTATATTTTGCAAGTATTTAAAAGCACTGGGCAATTAACTTATCTTACACAGCAATGGAAACTATTACATGCTAATTATGGGTATTTATTCTAAACTGTGTGTTTTAAGTAGAATATCAGAGAGCAGAGCCACCTTACTAAGTTGAGAAGATACTGATTTACAAGCTGAGCAATGAATATAAAGTAAACAAGTTCATAGGTTTACGCTAGGCTAACAACCACTAGGGCCTTTATAAGCCCAGCTGTAAACCACAAATTTGTCCTACGAGTTATTGTATCTTAGATGTTGTTACAGGGGTCACTGTTAGTTTGGCCATGATTTAATGACCAGCTCTATCCATCAGAGATACAGGTGCAAAACCAGGGTTCAATTTCCAATTTCCTATCCACTGGTCCAGCACCTGTTTCCCCTATCCAACAGGGGCACAGGTGGGATCCCAGGGGTGTATTTTCTGTTTCCCATCCAGTCATCCAGGTTCCTCTTAAAGAAGATTAGAGTGCTACTCTGCTCAACATGGAGAGGGAGTCTATTCCACAGATGGGGGAGTCTTTGGGACACAAATCTATCTCGCCAACAAGTTCTATTAATTTCACAGACCAGGTAAAGGTCTTGCATGTGGGCAGATATGCAGCAACTCCATCAAGGCTGGGTTTGAGATGGCCTTGTATGCCAGACACAGGTCACCTCTGAGTTGTCTGTACGAGACTGAGTAGATGGACAGGGCTTTTAGCCTATCTGCATAGGATAGGTGTTTGAGACCCTGGATTTTCCTGGTCAGGAATCTCTGTGGTCTCTCCAGCTGCTGCATGTGCTTCGCAAGGTACATGCCAAAGGGGGGCATTGTACTGGATAATGGGTCTGATAAGGGAGGATTACAGAGATGTTATGACCTCCTTGTTCCTGGATGAAATGCTCTTATTTATGAGGTCAGCCATGTAGAAAGCCCAAGTCCCTCACAACTGATTGTGTGCTTAGTACATTGTTATTAATGTGATAATTAGTGGGGATGCCATTTTCCCCAAAGGGGATACTGATGTATTTCTTGGCATTCAGTTTGAGGCCATGCTTCTGGCACCAGTCAATTGTTTGGGTAAGGCCCTCTTGGAGGGTGTTCACATCACTAGGGGAATTTAAGACAGCGCCCAGCTTGCAGTCATCTGGAAACTTGGTCAGCCACAGACCACTCGTTTTGGCTTGCACCTCAGAAAAGTATAATCCAAACAGTAGAGGGTACAAGACTGATCCTAGCGATATACCACTCATTACGGTCAACTACTAGAGGTGGCTTCCCCTATTTTGACTGAGTGGGTTCTATCAGTGAGCCAGTTAGCTATCCATCTGGTAACATACAGGTTGTTGCCTAGCTGGGAGAGTTTATCTATTATGCCCGAGTCAGGTAGGGAATAGTGTTGAAGGCTTTGGCTAGGTCAAGGTAGGTGGTGTGCATTGTCTTCCCCTCATCCATGGCTTTGGTGACTGTTTTAAAGAAGTCATCCAAGTTTAATAGGCATGATTTTGCTTTACTAAACCAAACTGTGTGGGGTCAAGAGTTTGGAGGTTGCCAATGTCCTTGTTTATAAGGTCCATGATAATGCATTCCATGCCCTTGCAGATCAGGGCAGTTAGGCTGATGGGCCTATAATTGCCTGGGTCAGTGGACACTGCACCTTTGTGTAGAGGGTGACAGTGGCTGTCTTCCATTCAGCTTGTAAGAAGCCAGTGCTGAGGCTTTGTTTGAATAGGGTGCCTAATGGAGCTGAGAGCTCATGCCCAAGTTGATGTAGGATACAACCAGGGATGTTTTCGGGTCACATGGAGACTAGTTTTTTTTTGCCTTTGAGAGGGCATTAAAAACCTGCTCCCTGGTGATGTGGGGAGGGGGGCAGGTGCTGGGGATGTCCTGGTTTGCTGATGGGGGGGACGGGGGGGTGAAGTTTTCACTGAACCTGTCTGCCAGCAGGTTGGCTATATCTATGGCGTTTGTGTATGTGGTATTATTGACCACCAGTTCAGAGCAGATTTGAGTGTTACCTTTTAAACTGCAGACATATGTGATTGCCCTTAGTAGATGGGCCCAATTTGTACTCAAAGTTATCTTTAGAGGATTTCACCCATGACCTTATTTGCTTGCTCAGACAAAGGAGAGATTGCTTCCAATTTGGCGCCTGGTCTTTCTTGGTCCTGGACAGCAATTTTTTTTCCTTTTATTATAGAGTTTGTTTATTTCTGCTGTTCACCAGATAGGTTTACTCTTCCTTGAGGGAGATGGTTTGGTCATGTTAGGCATTGCTGAGTCCATACAGTTATGTAGGTGCTCATATAGTTCTTTTGGTGTAGGCTTGGACATTAGTGCTAGTTCCAACTGAAGGGACAGTGGCTGTAAAGCTGCTTATACCTGCTCTGAGGAGATTGTAGTCAGCTTTGGAAAAGTTTGTTTGACCATGACAAGGAGGGGGTGGCATGGGGAGATGGTGACTTCAAAAGTGATCACTTTATGGTCGGATCTTACAAAGGAGGATGACACTGTAGGGGTGATACAGTGGCTACTCATGTTGGCTAGGTCCAGCTCCAGGATATTTTCACCTCTCGTAGGGGTATTGACCAGGTGATCCAATGCATTGGCATTGACAAAGTCGAGGAATCTCTGGGCATTCATGTTTGGGCTAGAATAGGTCTTCCACTCTGTGGTTGTTTAATTAAAGTCACCCAGGATCAGGGTAGAGGATTGAATTTTGATGGATTCAAGTAAGCACAGATAGGTGGAGTGGGCGAACTGAGGCATCATTGGGGTCTGTAGCTAGCTATGATTTGAATAGGTGTAGGCAGTATGCATCATTTTACCCACATCCATTGCTTTGGTGGCCTTCTCAAAAAAGTTCACCAGGTTTAGAAGGCATGACCTGCCTTTGTCGAAACTCTGTTGGGTCAAGTGTCTGAAGGTTTCCTGTGTCTTTTTAGATAATTTCTATGATGATTCATTCCATGGTTTTGCATGTAAGACTAGTCAGACTAATGGGCCTGTAGTTCCTTGGAGCCATTATGCAAAGGGATGACTGTTACAGTCCTCCTGGTCTGCAACTATAGTTTAATAGTGACTTCTGTGGTCCTCACAGGTTATATTTCAGACTATTTAGGAAGTATTCTGGGATATTATCTGGGTCCATAGAGGCTGTATTTTCGGCCTTACAGAGCATAGCCAGGACCTGCTCCCTATTTATAGTTGGAGGGATTATGATTGAAGATATTTCCTGTGGGAGAGCTGAGACTGAGTAAGGGGTGAAGTTGGACATTAATTTGTCAGTCTGCAGATTTGTTATATCATCCAATTTAGTGAATGTGGCTCCATTAACCACCAGTTCAGCACACTGTTGTATGCTGTCTTTGTAGTTCCTGACGTAGCTGAAAGAGGTCTTATGGTTGTCTTTAGCCTATGAAGCTATCTTGACCACAAAATTGGCTTTCATGGATTTAATTAGTCCTTTTAGTTGTCTGTTTAGTTTGATTGGAGAGTTCTTATCTTTTGTGAGTTACACTTTCTAAATGTACCTAAGACTTTTTTCTTTTCTTGTATAACCTGTTTAGTTTAGGATTCCACTGGTGTGGTTTGTATTTAGAGTTTGTTTTGGGCTACTTCTGTTAGGTACAACAACTGATATGCAACCATTGACATGTATATGCAGAGTTTCTGTGAACAATTCCACATAGGTTGCTGTGTTTTCTGAGTTTGTAGGGGCATGGAATTCTGACAAGCTATCTTTTAGTAAAAAGTTGTTTGTTTTTGGAATAGTTCCTAGCTGTTACAGGGTTAACTGGGGTTACCATATTGATTTTTTATTTTAAATGAAACATCTGTGTGATCTGACCATACCATGGAGAACATGACACTGGGGGGGGGGTGCAGCATTCTCCCATATTTGTGAGAACCAGGTCCAATATGTTTGAATCTCTAGCACTATCTGGTGTTGGGTGGTTGCATTTATAAAGTCCATTAATCTCTGTGCCTGCAGATTTAAAACTGTATAGGATTCCAGTCTATTGAAGGGTAATTAATACCCCCCATCAAAAAAAAATTTTTATAATGGTGAGCATCTCCAGTGGGTCTAAGTATGACCTATGGGTTTCATGGGACATAAACGGTGGCCTACAGCTTGCTAGGATACAGGATGGGGCTTTGTCTATTGTAATTTTCACATGGAGAGACTCCAGTATGTCATTCTGTTTGACCAATCTTCTGGAAGTACGCTTGTTAATGATAGAGATCGTGACACTTCTACCTTAGTCCCTGTCTGTGTAGTTATTGGTCTAAAAGAGTGGAAAACACTGAAGTCTTGGGGTACTTTCTGTCACTTTAAACCATGTCTCAGTAACTGCACAGATATATACATTCTCCATGGTGAGGAGAGCTTGGAGGAAGTGGACCTTGTTTAAGCTCCTGACATTGAGCAGTAACACCTTGAGGTTCCCTTGGCTTGATTTATTGATTACTTGGTTGTGAGTGAAAAAGAGACAAATGCTACATTGTCTCAAGATACCAATACCCACCATAATAGCTGTGGAGAGATTTGCAAATTGCATAGCAATGTTGTCAGGTCCATTAATCGATGAGCTGCGAGGGTGTGGCATATGAGGGGTTAATAGAGGGTTACTACGACTGCTTTTAATTTTAACAGCCATACTGCTCAGTTTGCAAGGTAGCTGCTTTGTGCTTGTCAATGTGCTGCCTACAGTTTTATGGGTAGTTTTGTACGGAAAATTTGATTTCTAGATGTTTGTGTTTATAGAGGATATTGCTAACCAACACTAAGCGATGAGCAGCTCCACAGAAATGTGCCAAATGTATACTGGCACTGAAAACAGAGTAAACTGACTAAACTGACTAATAAGCCCTCTGACCTATAAAATGACTACACTCGGAGCCCTTCAATTTGTTTCCCAAATCAGATAGACCAGGCATTCACCTACTATTGCTAGATGAAAACTACCAGCTAAAAACTCCATAGCTTTGCTGATTACTGAGCTAATAGTTTCACTATATTACAAGTTATCGTTTTGTTTGTCTTTTTATGTAAAATAAATAAAATCCAGTTAAAAAAGTGATATCATTGTTTGTAATACTGCGTTAGATATGTTAAACATACTTTCATTAAACTAATGAAGTTAGATTGTGACATTTGTTACATTTGAAATCTAGTAATAAGGTATTTTAAACGCAAAATGTTACGAGACAGAAACCTCGTGATTATTATTATTATTATTATTATTATTATTACTATTATTATCAAAAGTCAGCTTATTTTACTTCTAATCAATGCAGCCTTTATATATATATATATATATATATATATATATATATATATATATATATATATATATATATATATATATGGGTCTAGGTTAGAAGATCGACAGCCGACATCACCGACAACGGATTAGCGGGAGCCAGATGATCGACATTCGGAAGACCGACTCTACGGATGAAAACGCCGACGCCAGGGATAGTGACTTGGAAAGAAGGCTGTGTGAGTATGCGGTGGTGACGGACGTTAGGGTGCGAGTAAGGTAAGTGTGGATAGTGACAGTCTGTGGGGATAGGGGTGGGTTAAGTGAGTTAGGGTTAGGGCGCGGGTTAGGTAAGTGTGCGGTAGTGGTATTTTTTGGGTTAGGGGTGGGTTAAGTGAGTTAGGGTTAGGCGGTTAGGTAAGTGTGCGGTAGTAGTATTTTTGGGTTAGGGGTGGGTTAAGTGAGTTAGGGTTAGCGTGGGTTAGCTGAGTGTGCGATAGTGACGGACCTTAGGGTAAGGGTTTGGGTTAGGGTTGTACATAGTTGTGTGTGTGAGGTTTAGTGTGGGTTTGTGAGGATTTTGGTGTGCTTGTGTTCTGTGTGTGGTTTTGGATAGGGATGTGTTTTGTTAGTTGATTGTTGTTATTGTGGTGTGTGCAGTGTATGGGGTTTCGTGTTTGTGGACTGTCGGTTACTTGTTTGTCGGGCATGTGAGGTGTCGTGGTTATGGTTTGTCGATTATGTGGTGTCGATGTTTCTGTTGTCGGTGAAAGTAGCTGTCGATGTTATAACCTAGAACCATATATATATATATATATATATATATATATATATATATATAATTAATTTGCATTTAACTATTTTGTAGGTTATTTAGTCTAACGTAAAGCCAAAACTGATCAGTACTCCATAAAACCTTATCCCTGCTATTCATACTTTTTCCTTTTTTAGATAGAAAGATGCATTATGATCAGATTATATAAGCACTGTAGTTCCAGGGATTAATTAGGTATTATGGTGTTTGTGTTTCATCATTGCTAAGAACCAATGATGTAGTCATTTCCTATTACAAACTAGGTAAAGGCACTACATGCTTTGTGAATCGTATTACCTAGACTGTAACAGCAATAGGAATAAGCATATGTCAATGTCAAATGCTGGCTTGTACAAGAACTGAACCATGGAAATAAGATATGTGGCCAGTAAAATAATTAATTTTTAACTGCCTAGATTTCCAAATCAAAGTTTCAGTCATTTTCAAAATGATCATTCTTCATTCCTGGCCTTTTGAGTCCTGAGTGTCTTCATTTAGGTAGATGGTATGCCCAGCTCTGCATGTCAATTTTAAATTACTGCTCCTGGAAGTTGCATTAAGGAATACAAAGGGCATTGTTACATAAACGCGAGACACAAATATTTGACACACTGAAGTATGATTACAAAACAATGAACTGCAAATGAAGCTGGGAAAAAGAAAACTTACTGTAATATGCAGCTACTTATATATGCTAATTCCAGGATTACTGTATCACAGAATAAAGAAAATTCTCTGAGATAATGAAATGTCACTGTTAAAGTACTTGTCACAGTAGTTAATATTAATTGTTGCTGTCATGAATTTCTGCCTGCCTCACAGTGCTAACTTCCAAATTATTTTACTTGCATTGTTATGCTACATTTTGATAACACAACCTAACAGTGGGTTAGGAGGAGCACCAAAGTAAACGTTTGATCTTACTGTTCATAAAAGCAGTGTCCTGTCTAATATGTAGTCTGTCAAATAGTTTTGATCTTCTGACTAAGGCTCAGTTGGTGTGCCACATTACTATGTTTTCCAAGGATACAGTTCTATAATCCTTCAGTTGAAGTTAAGAAAGATGGAAGGATATTTTAAAGTTCACATCAGCCAAAAATATTTACTGTAATGGCTGGGTAGTCCTTATGGGGATCTATGGGGTTAGTGAAGTACCAACAGCAGCAATCGAATATAAAAGGGCAGATATAAATATGCTGCAGTAACTTATCACTGATGAGCTGCCTACTAGAGTTCCCATAAAGCTAGCCAGTGCATTGGCATGCCTCTGGTGGAGATCTTCAACAGATCACTAGTAATGGAGAAGTACAAAAAAGAGGAGACAACAGCAATGGTGGCACCCTTGTAAGGGGAGCTCAAATCTTCCAGTGAAGTTCATACCAGTTAGATTTACAACAGTGTCTGGAGAACTCATGGAGGAATTAACAATCTGCATTCAAACTGGAACCTTAGGTTGAGAGACAGCCTTACAGAACTATCTGCAAATATATAGAGCTGAGTATATTTTCCTGTATTATTCTATATTATAGAGCTAAATTGTTTGCTTAGATATCTGTTGTGTATATATATATATATATATATATATATATAGAGAGAGAGAGAGAGAGACATTCCTCACATCTGTGTTGAAGCTGTTTTTCCCCACCCTCCCTCATTTCCTACCTTGTCTTCAGCTATATAATTGAGCTAGTGTTGTGTGTCCTGTTAATTAACAATCTGCATTCAAATTGGAACCTTAGTTTGAGAGACAGCCTTACAGAACTATCTGTAAATGTATAGAGCTGAGTATATTTTTCTGTACTATTCTGTATTATAGAGCTAAATTGTTTGCTTAGATATCTGTTGTATATATATATATATATAGAGAGAGAGAGAGCGCAGTATATATTTTTTGGCTTTATCATTTGCACATTCCTCACATCTGTGTTGAAACTGCCCCCCCCCTCATTTCCTGCCTTATCTTCAGCTATATAATTGAGCTAGTGTTGTGTGTCCTGTTAAATAACAATCTGCATTCAAACTGGAACCTTAGTTTGAGAGACAGCCTTACAGAACTATCTGCAAATATATAGAGCTGAGTATATTTTTCTGTATTATTCTGTATTATAGAGCTAAAGTGTTTGCTTAGATATCTGTTGTATATATATATATATATATATATATATATATATATATATATATATATATATATATATATAGAGAGAGAGAGAGAACAGTATATATTTTTGGCTTTATAATTTGCACATTCCTCACATCTGTGTTGAAACTGTTTTTCCCCACCCCCTCATTTCCTGCCTTGTATTCAGCTATATAATTGAGCTAGTGTTGTGTGTCCTATTAATTAACAATCTGCATTCAAACTGGAACCTTAGTTTGAGAGACAGCCTTACAGAACTATTTGCAAATATATAGAGCTGAGTATATTTTTCTGTATTATTCTGTATTATAGAGCTAAATTGTTTGCTTAGATATCTGTTGTGTATATATATATATATATATATATAGAGAGAGAGAGAGAGAACAGTATATATTTTTTGGCTTTATAATTTGCACATTCCTCACATCTGTGTTGAAACTGTTTTTCCCCACCCCACACTCATTTCCTGCCTTGTCTTCAGCTATATAATTGAGCTAGTGTTGTGTGTCCTGTTAATTAACAATCTGCATTCAAACTGGAACCTTAGTTTGAGAGACAGCCTTACAGAACTATCTGTAATTGTATAGAGCTGAGTATATTTTTCTGTATTATTCTGTATTATAGAGCTAAATTGTTTGCTTAGATATCTGTTGTATATATATATATATATATATATATATAGAGAGAGAGAGAGAGAGAGCAGTATATATTTTTTGGCTTTATAATTTGCACATTCCTCACATCTGTGTTGAAACTGTTCCCCCCCTCATTTCCTGCCTTATCTTCAGCTATATAATTGAGCTAGTGTTGTGTGTCCTGTTAATTAACAATCTGCATTCAAACTGGAACCTTAGTTTGAGAGACAGCCTTACAGAACTATCTGCAAATATATAGAGCTGAGTATATTTTTCTGTATTATTCTGTATTATAGAGCTAAATTGTTTGCTTAGATATCTGTTGTGTATATATATATATATATATATATATATATAGAGAGAGAGAGAGAGAGAGAGAGCAGTATATATTTTTTGGCTTTATAATTTGCACATTCCTCACATCTGTGTTGAAACTGTTTTTCCCCACCCCCCCCCTCCCAGTTCTTGGTCATATTTTAAATTTGGTGGCTTTTGCAGTGCCTGCCCCACTGTAGATTTGATCTAAGACACTCCCCCAGGCCCATCTCTTTACCACATTCTACCTAATTAACCATTTCTGCACTTGCTTTTAGTCCTTTTTAATTTAGTTACATTTTTTCAAACTGTGTGTGGACTAATATTGCTACATATTCAAGTGTGCCAGCTTGCACTGCATGAGAATTGTATTTACTACTGCTTTTGCTACTTTTCTGAAAAAAAAAATTAATCTGCTTTTACTGTACTTGTGTTTCTTCCTACTTTATTTTGCTTTTGCGTCATCTTAAAAGTACTCAATTGTATTTATTACTGCTTGGTGTAACTCATTCTAAGCCTTTTAGTTTCAACACTTGGGCTTCAGACCAGTTGTTTTACATTGAGATGGTTTGTGGTCTGCACTGTAGTGGCAGAACAGGTAGCTTACATCCTCCTAAGCTGGGAACTGCTGATTGAGGGCTCAGTGTCTGTTATTCTAAAAGTGTATTAATTCTGGTTTAAGCACTTGGGCTTTCAGGCCAGTTATTTTACATTAAGAGGGTTCTTGGTCTGCACTCTTGTGGGAGGAGAGGCTGGACTCTGCCCTTCTGAGCTGGGAATTTCTGGTTGAAGGCTTATAGTGCATGCATATCTGAACTGCTTCTTACTGAAATTGGTACACCTTGTTTGCTGTAGCATAGACTAGATCCAGGCCTGCTGAATCTAGCTTTGTTTGTATAACTTGAGCACTAATCCAGGCATTCTTTAAAGTATTCAGTTGTATTTATTACTGCTTGGTAGTAACTTGATTAAAGTGTAGCTATCATTCTAAGTCTTTTGGATTAAGCACTTGGGCTTCAGACCAGTTGTTTTACATTAGGAAGGTTTGTGGCATGCACTGTGGTGGCAGGACAGGTAGCTTTCATCCTTCTAAGTTGGGACCTGCTGATTGAGAGCTCAGTGTCTGTTATTCCTAAAGTGTATTAGTTCTGGTTTATGCACTTGGGCTTCAGGCCAGTTATTTTACATTAAGAAGGATCGTGGTCTGCACTGTTGTGGGAGGAGAGGCTGGACTCTGCCCTTCTGAGCTGGGAATTTCTGGTTAAAGGTTTATAGTGCCTGCATATTTGAACTGTTTCTTACTGAAATTAGTACACCTTGTTTGCTGTAGCATAGACTAGATCCAGGCCTGCTGAATCTAGCTTTGTTTGTATGCTTGTTGTTTGTTTGCTTGTTATTTCCTGAACGCTAATTCCACCTAAAGCGGCTTCTCAGCACTTCTGTGGATCCCTAGTGATATCTGCATTGCTTACTGTACTTATTTCCTTGTTTCACTTGAAAGAAAGTTACTGTTTGTCATTTTTGCATTTAAGTTACCTGTAACACATTGCACTTAAGTTACCTGGCACTTGCTCACTAAAGCAATTATATAAGTCAGCACTAAAAATTAAAAGCACTACACCCTCACTCCCCATTGGCCCTTGTTTTCAATTATAAAGGAATTCCCAATATTATTCTAGCATGTCCAAAGTTCAGTTGTCAATCTCCTCTCCAGTCCAGCTGGTGAATCTGGGAATCTTGAGGCAATGTTACAACTGCCTCATGTACACAGATAACCCTCTCCTCCTCCCAACAAATTCCAACACATGTGAGAGATGCAACCATATAGCCAAACTGGAGGCTAAGCTCTCTCAACTCAGTACTGGCATAACCAGTCAGGAGGAGAAGGAAACCACACTCACTACAATTCCAGTCTCACATAGACCTACCACGACAGCAAACCAAACACATAATCACACAAAAACATACTCAGAGGCTCTAAATAAAGATCTGCCTAAGTAGTAGAGACCTCCAAAGCAGACACCCAAGCAACCGCTACCCCAAAACAAAACACGTGCAACACATATCTCACAAAGCCAGTGTGCCGAACAGTCACAGCCCTTAAGGCTAAACAACACACCTGATACACTTGTAATAGGTGACTCTATCGTCAGGCACACTGACGTCCCGCTCACCAGGCTGAGCAAGGAGAAGGTCACGGTGAGCAGCCTGCCGGGCGCTAGGATCCGCCACATAACACAAGCACTCAGGTCACTCCAAGGCAAGTACAAATATGACTCAGTCATTGTCCATGCTGGTGTGAATGACCTGAGACATACCTCTCTGGACTACATGAAAAGAGACATAGAGGAGCTCTCTGAGCATGTAGCCCAGGTCGGCATGACCCTGACCTTGAGTAGCATCTTACCCTCACCAAGAATGATGCCACAATATGAAGACAAGATGATCAAGTTCAGCAATTGGCTTAAGTACTGGTGTCATTCAAAGGGGATCCAATGCCTGTCAGCCTGGGATGATATGCTCGACAAGCCACGATGCTTCGCTAGGGACGGCTTGCACCTGTCACCCCTGGGCTTTCGGATATTGGCAAAGGCTCTTACTACCCCCATAGTGCATTTTTTAGGCAAGGCTCAAAAGACAAACCCACCTCCATAGGTATCACAAGGGATAACAAACTAAGAGTAATGCTACTCAATGCCAGAAGTCTAAACCTCAAGATGCATGCACTTGAAACTCTCCTTAGCATGGAGAACATCGATATCTGTGCAGTAACAGAAACCTGGTTTAGGGCTCCCGAGAGCACCCCAGCACTACCAGGTTATACCTCATACCATGCTATTCGGCCCCAAAACTTGGACCGAACCACAAAAGGAGGGGGAGTATCGATATTCATCAAAGATACCTACACCTCCAGGTTGGTGGCAAAGCACGAAGCATCAGAGACTATCCATGTGCAACTAACAGTGGGTAAAACTGCCCTCCAGTTTATAGCCTGCTACCGACCACCCTCCCAAACCCAGGAACCCCACTCGGCCTTCCTGAGAACACTGGAAAATATGAAGGTTTCTCCAAACACCATTATATTGGGCGACTTCAACTACCCAAACATAGACTGGGAGCATTACTCTAGCTCCAAAACCCTAGCCCAAAGGTTCCTAGAATTCATAAACTCAAATGCTATGGAACAACTTGTTACCACTCCCACAAGAGGGGAAAACATACTGGACCTGATCATCACCAACATGGGGACTCTATGCTCCAGACCAGAAATGTATCCCTCACTGGTAAGATCAGACCATAAACTGATTTCACTGGATATTCACATCCTGACCCCAACCCCTGCCCAGAAAACCACAATGAAAAACTTCTCTAAAGCAAATTTCACTCTCCTCAAAACCGAAGTGAAATCCTTCAAAGCACCCGGGCCTGTGGAAAATACGGCCCAGACCACAGAATCCTTTATAAATGCATTATATGAACTCCTTCAGGAATGCATGGATCATGCAATCCCAAATAAAACCAAGACCCAATCCTCCAAAGGCAGACGTACTGTCTGGTGGACCCCAGCCATTAACAAACTATACAATAGAAGGAGGAAGCTACTACATGATAGAGCAAAATCCCAAAAAGGGAAGGCATCTCTGATCAGTATTAGCAAAAAACTAAGGGCACTCATAAAATCGTCTAAGGCCAGCTTCGAGAGAAAAATTGCACAGGACATTAAGGATAATCACAAGGCTTTCTTTAGTTATGTTAGGAACCTGGGTGGGAATTCCCAGATATGCTCAGAATTAGTCCAAAATGTCAAAAAATATACCGAACCCACAGACATTGCCAACATCCTAGCTGACAGGTTCAGTGCAAACTCCCCCACCAAAAGGGCAAATATCTATTCCAGCAGAGTGCTGCCCCCCTGACATCTCAGATGCTCAGGTAAGAGCCGCCCCCTCCAAAGCAAAAAACACAGCATCAAAGGGACCAGACGGTGTCCCGGGCTGCGTCCTACATGAACTCCAAGAAGAGCTAAACCCAAACATAAAACTACTGTTCAGTCTCAGCCTTACTACAGGATATGTACCCAAAGAGTGGCGTACAGCAACAGTGGTCCCTCTCCACAAAGGTGGTGCCTCAACGGACCCTGGAAACTATCGCCTCATAAGCCTGACTAGCTTGGTCTGCAAAGCTATGGAAAGGATCATCATGGACCTCATAAATAAAGATATTGGGGACCTACAGACAAAGGATCCTACCCAGTTCGGCTTTGTTAAGGGCAGATCCTGCCTCTTAAACCTGGTTGACTTCTTTGAAACAGTCACCAAGGTCATTGACGAAGGGAAGGTGGTCCACACAGCCTACCTGGACCTCGCAAAAGCCTTCGATACAATACCCCACTCGGGCATTATAGATAAGCTCACCAGCTTAAATATAAACCCCTATGTCACTAGATGGGTTGCAAACCGGCTCAAGGACAGAACCCACTTGGTTAGAATTGCTGGAGCCATGTCAGACTCCAAACCAGTTACAAGTGGCGTCCCACAAGGCTCAGTCTTGGGACCTCTCTTGTTCGGTATATATTTCTCAGAGGTACAGGCCAACACGGAATGACTGTGGCTGACCAAGTTCGCAGATGACTGCAAACTGGGAGCCATAATCGACTCTCCAGCTGACACAAGCATCCTCTAAAAGGGCCTCATAGAAACAGACAACTGGTGCCAGAGCCATGGCCTCAAGCTAAATGCCAAAAAGTGTATAGTCATCCCCTTTGGCAAAAACAAAGTGCCCACAAATTACCACATAGGTGGTAATCCATTAAGTACAGAAGAAGTAATTAGGGACCTGGGGACCCAAGTTGATAGCAATCTCTCATTTGACAACCACGTGGCCAAAGTGGTTAGAAAAACATTTTATATAGCCCATCTAATCATGAAGGGATTCACATCTAGATTAGGGGAGGTCATCGTGCCTCTTTACTCATCCCTCATCAGGCCCATAATCGAGTACAATGCCCCTTTTGGGATGTACCTTACCAAACACCTGCAGCAACTGGAAAGACCCCAAAAGTACCTCACCAAGAGGATCAAAGGGCTCAAACAGATGTCATATGCTGCCCGGTTAAAGAAACTCCATCTCTACTCAGTGGCATACCGCCTGCTCAGAGGCGACCTGTGCCTGACGTATAAAGCCATGTCCAACCCGGAATTAAGGGACATGCTGTGCCTCACAAAATCCAAATCCCATCGAGCTACACACTCGAGAGACTTGAACCTCAGCATTGAAATAAATAGGACATGCTGGAGGGACAGATTCATAACCCAGAGGCTCCCTTCACTCTGGAATAAAATCCCAGTCCAGGTTAGGCAGAGTCCCTCATTGACTCTCTTCAAGAGGAATCTTGATGAGTGGATGGGAGATCATAGGTTTACCCCAGGTATCACTTCTGTGTCACTGTTAGACAGAGGCACAGTATACTAACCTCGAAAAAGGGCATAGCAAAATTAATTTAAAATGGGTGGCAAAAGCCAAACATACTCTGGCTAGGCTTATAAATGCCCTAGGGCAGATAGCCTAGTATGAACCTATGAACCTATGAAAGATCGGTAACATTTCCAGGATACAGCAACTCCAGGACTGAACCAACATGCATTCACTGCCTCAAGGATCTGTCAGTCAAACCTGATCCAGTTTTAAAATTGGCTTACAGCAGAAACAGTCAGGGGAATACCTGTTAATGTAGTCAACCTGGATTTCAGAAAAAAATTTGACTTTGTGCCATCCAAGAGG